>NC_059174.1:62500082-62610006 GCF_019923935.1 Bubalus bubalis | reverse complement strand
CTGCTGTGCTGGGGTGCAGTTCAAGGCTCCAGAGCTCGTGGGCTCAGGAGTTTCAGCATTGAGGATAGTTGCTTCAAGGCATGTGGGATCTCAGTTATCCCACCAGGAATAGAACTCATGCTCCCTGAACTGGAAGGTTGACCCTTAATCCCTAGGCCACCAGGGACATTCCAAGCCCTGTCCTTCCTTTCAACCACAACCATCTGTTCTTCTCCCCTGTATGATCTTGGGAATCCACTGATATGCATTAGAGGATGGTCCATAACAGAAGATGTAGGATGGGCTCCGTGTGTTTGCACAGATTCCTGAGAGAGTCTGTCAGTGGCTGGGCTTATATGGGATTTTTTTTTTTTTAATTTACTGGAGTAGACAGACTCCAACCTTGGGAACTCCCTTGCTTTTTAGGCTTTGATGTCCCCACCAAGATATGCAGGTCTAGAAGAATCGCCCCCACCCCAAGAGCCTTGACTCTCTTCCATTCGCAGATGTTGCTATCATGGAAGGAGAGCCCAAGGAAGACAGAACAGTGAATGACGAGGTGAGTCCCCCCAGACTAAACCCTTGCCATAGCCCGAGCCCCTCCAATGCCCAATGCCCCAGCCTTCAAAGATCACATTTCATTCCATCATTCACATCTCCTTCCTCTCAGGACCCAACAGCAGAGGATGTGATATTCGTCCACTTGAACTACAGGACCCTCTCTGAGATACTGTTCACTCCCACTCCCCTGAGCCCCATGCACTTCTTCACCGAGACCAGTATCTATGAGGAATTCGATGTAAACCAAGACCATGCTGACCCTGACCTGGCCCCATCCTTTGAGCACACAGAGTGTTATAAATTGAAGAGCTAGATCTCTTTTTAGAGGGGTTCCTCCGTGGGCACTCCTTCTCCTCCTCCAAAGAGGCCAACAGCTCTGCAGTCAAGAATGGATTCCAAGAATTAAAGGATAGTCTTCAAAACTCCCACGAAATCTTAGTAATCCCCTGGCTATTCTAATACTCTATTTTAACTATGTAACCTTCTGGGGGAAGTTATTCTTATCAATTGTACATACTGGGTAGGTTACCATGATCATCCTACCTTTTTGAAAATTCCAGTAAAGCATAAAAATTGCAAGTTGATTCTTCAAATTATTCAGTTTAAAATAAAAGAAAGCCTTTAAAAAACCTGTTAAAGCCTTTAAAAAAAAACAAATCCTTTTTTACAAGGATGAACTTGTTTACAAGAAAGAAACAGACTTGTAGACTTGGAGAACGAAGTTAGAGTTACAAAGGGGAAAGATGAGAGGAGAGATAGAGTGGAAGTTTAAGAGTGACATGTGCACACTGCTATATTTAAAACAACATGCTTTCCATGAAACAACAATAAAAGCAATGCAAGAAAAAAAAAGCAATGCAAGTTGGCCAAATAAAAGATGAAGTATATTATGTTTGAGATATCCAGTGTGGTGCCACTTGCCACATGAGGCTGCATGTCTGTGTTCTAAGTCGATTCAGTCATGTCTGACTCTTTGCGAACCTATGAGGTTGTGTAGGTCGCTAGGCTCCTCTGTGCATAGGATTCTCCAGGCAAGAATCCTGGAGTGGGTTGCTATTCCCTTTTCGAGGGAATCTTCTTGACCCAGGGGTCGAACCCACGTCTCTCATGTCTCTTGCATTGGCAGGCGGATTCTTTACCACTGAGTCATCGGGGAAGGCCCCTCAATCATTTCCCAGATGTATTCACTGAGGGTATTGGGGTTCCAGGGGTATAAACAAGACAACAAGATCCCCCTCAGTCTGGATCCGCACTGCCCAATAAAGTAGTTACCCATCCTTGTGGTACAGACAATGACTCTACACGTATAGGAAGTGAAGCATTCAGTTCTTTAGTCACACCCACCACATTTCAAGTGCTCAGGAGCATCATGTGGCCAGGTGCCATGGTGTGGACAGAGCAGATGTTAAAAGTCCCATCATCGCAGAGTATTCTACTGGACATTCCATGCCAGATCACTGAGGGCTGCAGAGAGAACACTTGTCCCAGGGAGGCTTTGCACATGTTGTGTTAATCCATTGATACTTGCATGTTTTGTCTCTTTTGCTTCTTTTCACCAAAGCCAAGGATTTGAGAATCTTGTGCCTTTTAAGTTATCAACTGGTGGCACAATGTGGCTTGGCTCAACCAAGCGGAGGGCTGAACAGGATAACACCATGAGGACCCCAGTGTGAACTGAGCTGGCCAATGGGGTGAAAATCAAGCTCTGTGGAGCCTTAGTTGCTCATTGAGCTCTCTGTGTGTGATGTCTCTCCTGGCTTAGAACTAAACCGCCCAAGAACTCTTTTACCAAGAAATGTCAGGATCGCTTTAAGTGAAGACATTGTGGGGCTCCTGTGTTGCTACTATCACTGTTTCCATTTTCCCCCTAATTACCTTTTTTTTTCTTTTGGCCTTTAGGTGCAGGAACAGATGTCATGATCTTTATTTTTCTGAATGTTCACAGTGTAGACATGAACCCCAGTTATTCTCATATATCTTCTTTAAAATATATTTGAATGTTAGCATTTGATGCCACATTCTGCAGAATCTGAATTCTTCAAGCAACTAAAGAAAATGGGTTTACCTGGGTCATGGGTGTATTTCTACTGTGTGGCACCAATGCCTGGTACACAGTAGGTGCTCTGTAATAATTTATGAACTGACTGAAGATGAGAAGTAAATTCCATATCAGAACGGGAGCTATCCACAAGTCTACAAGCAATAAATGCTGGAAAGTGTGTGGAGTAAAAGGAACCCTCTTACACTGTTGGTGGGAATGCAAGCTAGTACAGCCACTATGCAGAACCGTGTGGAGATTCCTTCAAAAACTGGAAATAGAACTGCCTTATGACACAGCAATCTCACTGCTGGGCATACATGCCGAGGAAACCAAAATTGAAAGAGACACATGTACCCCAATGTTCATCGCAGTACTGTTTATGATAGCTAGGACATGGAAGCAACCTAGATGTCCCTCAGCAGATGAATGGATAAGAAAGGTGTGGTACATATACACAGTGGAGTATTACTCAGCCATTAAAAGAATACATTTGAATCCGTTCTAATGAGGTGGATGAAACTGGAGCCTATTATACAGAGTGAAGTAAGCCGGAAAAAGAACACCAATACAGTATACTAATGCATATATATGGAATTTAAAAAGATGGCAACAATAACCCTGTATGTGAGACAGCAAAAGAGACACAGATGTATAGAACAGTCTTTGGACTCTCTGGGAGAGGGGGAGGGTGGGATGACTTGGGAGAATGGCAGTGAAACGTATAGTATCACATAAGAAATGAGTCACCAGTCCAGGTTCGATGCATGATACAGGATGCTCGGGGCTGATGCACTGTGATGACCCAGAGGGATGGTATGGGGAGGGAGGTGTGAGAGGGGGGTTCAGGATGGGGAACATGTGTACACCCGTGGTGGATTCATGTTGATGTATGGCAAAGCCAATACAATATTGTATAGTTGACAAAAAATATCATGTTGGTTCCCGGTATTTAGAAATGAAATTTTAAAAAATACCATTTACAATAGCAACAAAAAATCAAATACCTAATTATAAATCTAACATGATATGCACATATCTATGTCCAGAAGATGATGAAACAGTGTGGAAAAAAATCAAATAGAATCAAAGTAAATGAAAAAATTAATAAATAAAATAAAATTCCAAAGAAAAAATTTATGAACTGACTGAAGAAAAGAAGTAAATTCCATTTCTGGAGGGGACTGGGAAAATAAACTCATGAGTCCTAGTTGGAGCCAGACTGTCCATGCTGACTCAGGATGAGAACCTGGGTCCCACCCTCTAGAGCAGACGGTCAGACTGGGCAGAAAGAGAAAAAGCTGAGAACTCAGCTCTGGGCTGAGATGCCTCTTGAGCCCTGCCTGGAAACATCTGCACTGGGTCCATGGAGGGGCCGCCCCCTGCTGCGGCTCCACAGTCATGGGAACCCCGAGGAGTGGCAGCAGCCCCCCAGGGATCACATCCTGTTTGTCCTCTAGGGCCTTGTGGTCTCCTCATCTGTACAGGGTGGGGGCAGGGGAAGCTGGGGGCTCAGAGCTGCAGACATGCCTTCCATCCTCTCTGAGGTTCTCCTCCTCGGCCAGATGTGCAGGGCAGGGAGGGGACCGCAGGAGGGCACAGGACACCCACCCTGCCCCCAGTTCACGGGAACCACAGGGCTCGGGCAGGTGGAGGGGCCAGGGATCCTTATGGGAGAGAATCAGCCCAAGCTTTTGGTGGCAAATCTCTCACTTCCAGGGCTGAGTCTGGGCCAAGGGACCCTGAACCATGCAGGTGTGTTCTCCCGGGTCTCCTGGGACCCATATCTCACTTGAGTCCCAGGAACTTGGTGGGGGGCAAGGTGGGGACACGGATTCTAGAGTGATGCTGGTAAAATCTGGAAGGGCTCCTGAGCTGAGCTGGGGAGTGAGTGGTGGGGAAGTCCTGGACTCAGCTTCTGACTTCCTTCTAGGGACCTTTCACAAACTCACCATCTGGGCTGAGACTCTTTTGGGCAGCTCAGGGTGCCCACGTGAATACACCATATGCAGAGTTGGAATATGAGAGTGAGTACACAGACCATCGGGGAGTATGCTGCAGTTGGCCCACATTACTTGGAAAAGGAAATGGCAATGCACTTCCAGTATTCTTGCCTGGAAAATCCCATGTACATTGGAGCCTGCCAGCCTACAGTCCATAGGGTTACAATGAATCAGACATGACTGAGTGACTTCATTTTCTTTCATTTTATTTTAAAATTTATTTATTTTACTGGTTCTATTTTTATTTATTATTTATTTTTTTTTTGGTAAAAGCAGATTTTATTTAGGAACTTTTGCTATGCGACAAAAGAGACCTCAGTTTAGAACTAGGCTCAAAGTTCTATTTTTAATCTCATCATACACATATTTTATTGAAGTGTAGTTGACTTACAATGTTTCAGGTGCACAGCAAGGTGATTTTCAATTATACAAGCACACATACATTATTTTTCACATTATTTTCCATTTTAGGTTATTACAAGATATTGACTATAGTTCCCCATGCTATACAGTAAATCTTAACTGCTTGTTGCATATCTTTTTAAAATTAGACATCTACCATTGTATTCATACTTCTATTTTTAAATTTACGGTATATTCTACATCAGTGTTATGCTACACTTACAGTGAAAGCATGATGCCAAAATCCCACCATGTCCACGTTAAAGTAAATGGAAAACAATGGCAATGTTAATTGAGGGAGGAAATACTGAATCGCATTATGTTACTGGTGGGCATTCCTGGTGAATCAGGGGATAAAGAATCTGCCTGCAATGCAGGAGACTTGAGTCATCTCCTCAGTTGGGAAGATCTCCTGGAGAAGGAAATGGCAACCCACCCCAGCATTCTTGCCTGGAGAACCCCCATGGACAGAGGAGCCTGGCGGGTCACAGCCCATGGGATCACAAAGAGTCAGACACGACTGAGGGACTAATCTATTCTCAAGGCTCTGAACTTGAAAGGTATAACACTTTCCCATTTGTATAGAGATAAAAAGTGGCAGAACAGACAGAACCTTTTGTCTTGTCAGGGGCTTAAAGGGACATTATGACCAGACCTGCATGGACAGCTTCAATAACAAAGGATTCCAGATTTAAAAGATTTCCGCAGTGGAGGGGACATAAGTATAGCTATGGCTGATCCATGTGGATGTATGGCAGAAGCCATCACAGTATTGTAATTGTCCTGGAGCCAATTATACAGAGTGAAGTAAGCCAGAAAGAAAAACACCAATACAGTATTCTAATGCATATCTATGGAATTTAGAAAGATGGTAATGATAACCCTGTATGCAAGACAGCAAAAGAGACTCAGATATATAGAAGAGCCTTTTGGACTCTGTGGGAGAGCGCGGGTGGGATGATTTGGGAGAATGGCATTGAAACATGTGTAATATCACATAAGAAATGAATCACCAGTCCAGGTTTGATGCAGGATACAGGATGCTTGGGGCTGGTGCACAGAGATGACCCAGAGGGATGGTATGGGGAGGGAAGTGGCAGGGGGGTTTAGGATTGGGAACACGTGTACACCCGTGGCAGATTCATGTTAATGTATGGTAAAACCAGTACAATATTGTACAGTAATTAGCCTCTAATTAAAATAAATAAATTTAAATTTAACAATTAATTAATTAAGGGGAAACAAAGCTTGCACCAGGACTTCCCTGGTGGTCCACTGGTTGAGAATCTGCCTGCCTATGTGGGGGACACAGGCCCGATCCCGGGAATGGGAAGATTCCACATGCCTCGGGGCAGTTCAGCCCATGGGCCACAAGCACAGGTGCCTAGAGCGGGTGCTCCACAACGAGAGAAGCCTTGGTGATGAGAGACCCTACACACAGCAAAGAGCAGCCCTCACTTCCTGCAAATAGAGAAAGCCTGTGCACAGATTGATGACCCAGCACAGCCATTAATTAGTTAATTAAAACACTGCAACAACCAGCCACACCTCCTCCTCTTTTAGTGTGTGTGTGTGTCAGTGTGAAAGTGTGAGTTCACATGTGGGTATTTCATCTGTATTGTTCTCTCTTCTCCTTGGAATTATCTTTTCCATGGGCTAGGGTTATTTTACATTCAGTAAACACTGTTTGACTATCCCTCTCACTCCCCAAAAAGCCCATCTAACTCAGGTAAGATGATTCTTTGGGAAACAAGTTCACGATCTCATTGGTCTGCTGGCTTTGCAAATAAAGTCACTCTCCCTTCCTGAAGACCTCATCACTCTGTCCCTTGACAAACAACATGACGTCGGACTCAGAACACATTCATGAGACATTAGCAGAGATGTTGTTCATTTTAGACAAAATCCATAGACGTCACTCTCACAATTGATATCTGTGGTTTATAAGAAGATATGCAGATGGCCAACAGGCATATGAAAAGATGCTCAGCATTGCTCATTAGTACAGAAAGGCAAATCGACACTGCAAGGAGGTACCACCTCATACTGATCAGAATGGCCATCATTAGAAAGTTGATGAATAATAGACGCTGGAGAGGGTGTGGAGAAGAGGGAAACCCTCTTACACTGTTGGGGGAGTGGAAACTGGTGCAGCCACTGTAGAAAACAGTATGGACGTTCCTCAAAAAAAACAAAAACAGAGTTTCCATATGATCCAACAATTCCAGTCCCCAGCATATATCTGGAAAGAAACTATACCTTGAAAAGATTCATGCACCCCTATGTCCATAGCAGCAAAATTTATAATAGCCAAGACATGGGAACAGCCTAATTGTCCATTGACAGATGAATGGATAAAGAAGATGTATATGCTTATACAGACAGAGAATGGAATACCACTCAGACATTAAAAAAATGAAATCATGCCATTTGCAGCAGTATGGAAGAACCTGGAGATTAACATATTAAGTGAAGTGGACAGAAAGAGAAAGACAATTTTCTGTAATATCACCCATATGTGGAATCTAAAAGGAACATATCAATGAAACAGGAACAGACTCACAGACATAGAGAACAGGCTTGTGGTTGCCAAGGGGGGAAGGACTGGGATCTTGGGATTAGCAGATGAAATCTATTTATACATAGAATGGATAAAGAATGAGGTCCTACAGTATGGCACAGGGAATTTTATTCAGCATCTTGGCATACATCTTATTGGAAAAGAATATATATGTCAAGCTGAATCAATTTGCTGTACAGAAGAAATGAACTATACTTGAATAATTTTTTTAATTTTATTTTATTTTTAAACTTTACATAATTGTGGTTTCTATATCTGCAATGAAACATTACTTGGCAGTAATAATGCACAAACGGAAAGGACAAATAATGCAGATCAATTCTGAAACATGATATTTAGTAAATAAGAGGAAATTTTAAGAAGGGTGACTGTACTGTTACTCCATTACATACATAATGACCAAGAGGAGGCCAGATTTATTACTTATGAAGCATCACTAATCTTAACGACCCCCACCACCAGCAAAATGGTATGGAATCACTGACCTTACTGAGGCTCTTTCCTGTCTATGAACAACAGCTGAACTGGGTGTATGTCTGCCCTTGGAGTCCTGAAACAGCTGGGCCATTTTGCCCCAGTTTGGAGTTGATTGTTGTGGACACGCCCCTCACTCAAGCATTCTGCAGCTTGGAAGTCCCTACTTGACATATTTTGTGTTCATGAGTATCTAGGAAGCAAGGTGGTCCACCTTTTCAGGCAGAACAAATCCCCCTCCCAAAAAAAACACCACACTCATCTTTACACACGTTATCTTTGTGTACATGTGTGGTCCTTGGACTGGAAAGGGAGGGAGAGAGAGAAACAGAGAGAGTGTTGTGTGTGCAAAGTTTCCAGTCATAGTCACGAAATAATTTCAGATGAAGAAGAGTCAGAGAAAGACAAATATCACATGATATCGTTTATTTGTGACATCTAAAAAAATGAACTTATTTACAAAACAGACTCACAGAGAATGAACTTACGGCTACCAGGGGTGATAGTGTCAGGGGGAGGTTAGATTGGAAGTTTGGGACTGACATATACACACGGCTATAATAAAAACGCATGACCACAGGGACCTACTGTATAAAACAGAGAATTCTACCTGATATTCTGTAACTACCTAAAGTGGGAAAAGAATTTGAAAAGCAATAGATGCATGTGTATGTAACACTGATTCACTTTGTTGTACATCTGAAACTAACACAGTTAGTTTCTTAATCACATATATTACAATATAGAATTTTTTCATATTTTCAAAGAGCCATAATATGCATGTCTGGTCCTCTCATAAGAATGCAGAATAAAAGTCTCTATTAATGACTCTTTAATTGGCAACCTGTACTGAGCCTGACATATGAGGTGGGAACATGTGATTTCTCTTCTTTGAAGAGTTAATGTTAATGAGATTTATCATGAGCTTGGGAAAAGCATCCTGCATGGTATACACTGAAGCACTGTTTCTACTTCATAAGGCAGCAAGATCTGTCTGAATCCTCTTAGGTTTACAGTGTTTAGGGAAACAAAAATTGACGATTGGGTCATGAGGCGTGCTCCATGATGCAGCTCAGGTCAGACTTCCATCCCTGGAGTGAGAAGAGGCTGGCCATCTTCCCATGTGACATGACCCAGGCAGACTGTATCAACACCGCCCGCTTCCGCATCCTGTGACTCGGTCAGCTTTGCTCAGTTCTGCCTCCTGTCTCACAGAAGCAGAGCCATGCGCCCCACACTCCTCAGCCTCCTGAGTCTGGGTGAGTCCAGAAAGATCGGTTGGAGAGGGTTATGGTTGAAATTGGGAGGTCCTCACACCACTGACCAGGTTCTCTGGATGAGGGTGCAAGGGAGCGTGCAGTCCATCAGGACAAGCCATCTCTGACATGCTTTTCCTTCTAGGATTCTGTGTGAGTCTGAGGATCTGGCCAGCTGTGGGTGAGTCCTCCCCATCCCTTATTTTTCTGTTGAGCAGAGCAGTTGGGGCTGATGCAGATGAAACTGGGGGCTGGGGTGAGACACCTGTCAGTACAGTGAGAGCTGCATGCCGTGTGGATCCCAGGTCCTCCTATTGGCCTTGATAGTCATCTTCACTCTCCACAGAGATTAGCCCAGCTCTGGACTCTGGACCTGAAGGCACAGTGTGAAGTCTGGGAGCTGGGAGCTAGGCCCACTGAGTGCCATTTCTATCATGAGAGGGGAGCAAGAGGCTGCAGCCCACAGACCCTCCCCTACAAGCTGGCTCCTGGCACCTCCAACCAGCCCTTAACAACAGGGTCTGCAGGACCGCCTGCTAGACCCAACCCCAGGGAAGGGTCTGGTCATCAGGCAGGGCCACCTGGACCTTGTCCCACATTTGATGTGTCATTGTAGTTTAGCTAACAAAGGAGTGAGGTTCAAGGTTTACTTCCTTCTTTTTAGTCAAGTGGCTTTTACACTGCTTAGTTGTGTTAGTGTTAGTCGGTCGTGTCTGAGTCCTTTCTACCCCACGGACTGTAGCTCACCAGGCTCCTCTGTCCATGAAATTCTCCAGGCAAGAATATGGAGGTGGTTGCCATTTCCTTCTCCAGGGGATCTTGCCATCTCAGGGACTGAACCCTGGTCTCCTTCCTTGCAGGAGGATTCTTTACACTTTTGAGCTACAACAAATACAACAGTGAAGTCCTTTCGCTTCTTGTCCATGCATCAATTTTTCTGTGGTGTTTTATTTGCCTTCATCATGCAGCTTGTGAGATCCGAGATCTTAGTTCCCTGATCAGGGATGAACTCGGGCCCTTGGCAGAGAAAGTGCCAAGTCCTAACCACTGGACCACCCAGGAATCCCCAGGTTTTTTGTGTTTTGAGAGAACGGTTTTCAACATTTTGTCAACCCAAGGAGTGATTCATGTCCTGAGAATTTCCATGATGTCTCTCCTGGATTGACTGTGTCTCTGTCTGTCCCCAAGCCCCAGGTGTCCTTGAGCATCAGGGTGTTGCACTTTAGGGGAGGAGAGTTCAAAGAATTAAAGGGGAAGCCCACCCACGAGGGCAGTGGGGAGAGCTGAGTGTTCCCATTTTCTTCTCAAAGCCTGTGTCTCCTTCTCTCCTAGGTAAATATGAGAAGCTGTCTTTGTCCGCCTGGCCAAGCCCCGTGGTTCCCTTAGGACAGACTGTGACACTTCGCTGTCACTCCCGTTCTCCACTTAAGAGATTCATACTGTTCAAAACAGATGGGAGAAGGGGTTTGCCTGAGTTCCAGGGATATTATTTCAACAACTTCACCCTTGGCCCTGTGACCAGAGAACATGCCAGGTCCTACACGTGTTCTGGAGCCTACTGGTCTGCACACAGTGACCCTCTGCAGATTGTGGTCACAGGTAGGAGGGGTGCAGCCCAGCTGGGTACAGCCATGCCTGCAGGCAACCCTTCCCTAGGTCCACGTCCCAGTGCAGCCCAAGACTTCCTCAGGACTCCCAGCCAGGACCGAACCAGGCAAAGAGAACCCACTCTGAGAGTTTAAACTCAGGGTGTCGAAGAGAGGGATGGGGTACCCCAGCTCAGGAAGGAGGAGCCTCCCTAGGCATGAGTTACACAGGATGCTGCCACTGCCTGCCAGCAGGGAGGATGGGGCACGATCCTGATCCAGCACCTGCCACCCAGTAGGGAGCTGTAATCCCATATGAAGGAGCTGGAGCCCTAGGGAGGAGTCCCAGGAATGTCTCCAGAGGCATGAAGTGGGGTCACAGATAGGAAAATGTTCCCTTTTTTCTCCACCTCCATCCCAACGTCCTGCAGTCATCGCCCACATTCTAGATGAGTGTGAAGGGAGCCAGGGTATCATCCTCAGACCCACCCCAGCCCCCACCACGCATATTAGGGATGGGATGAAGCTGAGAGCATGGCAACCCACTCAGTATTCTCAACTGGAGAATCCCATGGGCAGAGGAGCCTGGCTGACTACAGTCCATGGAGTTGCACAGACTCAACTGCAGTGACTGAGTAAGCATGCATGAACCCAAGAGCAGATCCAACAGCTAAAGAGCTTAGAATGAGCACAGAGGAGGCGGAGGTCTTGAACAAAAAGAAACATGAGCCAGAGCCTGAGAACAAGGCTAAAGAGAATGCAACAAAACACACAGGAAGGGTAATTAGCTCCGCTGTCAAATGGGGAGGAGTTTTACACCTTCAGATGTCAGGGGAAGGGCCAAGGTGGGTGACTCACTGAAGCTCACAACCTCTTTGCTCCTAGGTGTGTTCACAAAACCCTCCATCTCAGCCCACCCAGGGCCCCTCGTGCAGTGGGGAGAGAATGTGACCCTCCACTGTCACTCATCGGTGGTGTTTGACAAGTTTATCCTGCACCAGGAAAGCAGTACAGGGCATTTACAGAGACGTGGAGAGATGCTCACTGGTGGGCATGCCGCAGCTGACTTTGTCATTGGCCCCATGACTTTGGCGAGTGCGGGCACCTACAGATGCTACGGCTCTCTCAGTGGCTCCCCCTATGAGTGGTCAGCCCCCAGCGACCCCATGGACATTGTCATCACAGGTGAGTGTGGCCAGACCAGTCCCTTCTGCTCTCTGTGTCAAAGAAAGTCTGGTGTCCAGTCCAGCACCAGTCCTGGGAGAGAATGACAGGCGTGTAGCGACACTCACAAACTCGAGAGAGGGAACAAACCAGAGAGAGAGGAGTTGTGAACACGGAAGGGAAAAGAGAACAGAGACCATGCCATGTGCTAAGGAGAAGACACAGCCGGTGACACAGTGAAGGAGCAAGAACATGACAGACGACCAACAGAGAAAAATGTACCAGAGCAGGGACCCGGGCAATTCCCAGGCTCAGGCAGCCAACGATGGTTGTTTGAGGGGTTGATTTCCTGCTTTCATGTCAGAGCTCCCTTCCTCTGTCAGCAGCACACTCTGGTACCAGATGCCCTTGCAGTCTGGCCCCTGTGTGATCGGGTTGAATGTCAACACCCTGAAGTTGCTCAGCCTCGTGTCTTAAGTGTCCTTCTGCACAAAGAGATGGGGAGATGTCCCTCCAACCCTCCCCGCTAAGGAGTCCCTTCCAGCCCCTGGGGGTGGGCAGGGCAGTGCTGAACACGCCCTCAAAAAGAGGTGGTCAAAGATCCTGTGAGATTCTGGCAATTTTCACTCCATGATCTCTTCTTCTGGGTCAATGCTATGTTTTCTGATGGTCTCCAGCAGTAATTAGTAGGTTCCGTTTATTTCAAGAGAACCACACATCTGGTTGATTTTTAAAATTTATTTTATCTTATTTATGTTTGTTGAAGTTTAGTTGATTTCAGATGTTGTTAATTCCTGTTGTACAACAGAGTGATTCAGTTATTCATATACATATATTCTTTCTTTTAAAATGGATATTAAATGACACTCCATTTTTAAAGTTATTTCTCTATTTTTCCCTGTGCTGGGTCTCCCTTAGTGGGGCTTTCTCTCCTGGCGGTAGGCGGCCTTCTCATTGCAATGCTTCTCTTGTTGCACACTTCCGGTTAGTACTATACTTAGGATAGAGTTATTTTGTGCTCTAAGGTCAAGGTCTCCTCCTTCCAGGTCTGTCCAAGAAACCCTCTCTCTCAGCCCAGGGGGGCCCCGTGGTGAGGTCAGGAGAGAACGTGACCTTGGTCTGCAGCTCCAAGAGAGCCTTTGACCAGTTCCATCTGCTCATGGAGGGTGAGGACCTTGGGCGACTACTCGCTGGAGGGCGGGGCCACCACGGAGCCCTCCAGGCAGAGTTCCCTCTGGGTCCTGGGACCCCGGCCCACAGCGGGATCTACAGGTGCTACGGCTCTTTCACTCACTCTCCCTACTTGTGGTCAGACTCCAGCGACCCACTGTTCCTGTCTGTCACAGGTGAGCAACCTCTTCCTGGCCCATGCTTTGTTGTTCCTGTTCAGTCGCTATGTTGTCCAACCCTTTGCCACCTTGTGGACTGCAGCACGACAGACTCCTCTGTCCTTCACTGTCTCTTCCATATGGATCACAGCCTTAAGTGGTGAAGGGGCCTTTTGTACCTTACTGAATCTATGAGCCAGTCATGCAGGGCCACCCAGGCTGAAGGATCATAGTGAAGAGTCCTGACAAAATGTGGTCCCCTGGAGTTAAAAGTGGCAACCCATTCCAGTATTCTTGCCTGGAGAACCCATGAAGAGTCCCATGCTTTACAATATAGAAAATGAGATTGTACTGGGCAAAAAGTCCATTTGGGTTTTTGCATAACATGTTACTGTATGATGAGCTGTATATCAAGGGCTCCGTGCTGGTGTTAGGGGAAGCTTAGGGCTTCTGGAGAAATGGACGCAATGAGAACCAGAGAGAAAGAGAGATAGTAGCTCCATCTCAACCCTCTTCCACTTCCTGTATGGATGCTCCACATCAGAGTCCTGTCTATCCATGCAAATAAGAAAAAGGGTCAGGGTAGACCCAGGAGGAGGAGAGGCTAGGCTCATTCGGGAAGATAAGAGATTGCATTGGCCACTTGCTCTTAAAGTTTTCCCAGAAGCATCTCTGACATACAGGTGATTTCCCAATTAAGGAGCATAAATACTCATTCCTGGAGCAGAGAGAATGTCTCTTGCTTACAGCTGTCTTTCACCACCGGGCATATCTTTCCTGCCTCCTTCCACCATCCCTTCTCCAGGATGGAGGGTCTACTCAACACATTCATGGGGAGGGACCAGAAGCTCTCCCCTCCACCATCAGTGCTCTGAGGGATGACAGAGTCAAAGGCAGGCAGGAGGTCAACCTTCCAGAAATAACATTCCTCCTTCAGTCAGTATGAGGAAGGTTACTGTTCACCCCTTCTCTCTTTTTTCCCCCAAGTATCCACTACAAGTACTTGCCCATCATCCATGGAACCACACACCACAGAAGGTAAGCAAGACGGTCTCCTATCTCAGCAAATTTCTGAGAAGACAGAGAGTTCCTTTGTGAGTGTTGGCTTGCCACCTCCCAGCTCTGTGACTTTGGGCTCCTCAATGTCCCTGTCATGTCAGCATTTAAGACTGTGGTCTGCCTAGAACCAGAGGGGACATTGAGCTTCTCATGCTCTGTGACTGGGAATTTCTAAATTGAAGAAAGCGGATCAGGGTGACCTAACCCCATGCTTAAGGGAGATGCTTACTCTCCTTCCACCAGGATCTTTGGGGATGGATGGCAGGACAAGCGGAGAATTTTAGGGAGCACCTTATATATGTGTTATTCCTCTTAGTGTTTTGTGAACTAAGCATTCCACAGGTCAGAAATAAAAGTGTCATATCTTCATAAGTTTCCATTCGAGATCTATGTGGATGGAGGGGAAAATGTATTGTGGATTAAAGGGTCACATTCATCCAAAAACACCAGGCCTTGTCATATGGGGCAGCAGAGAAAAACTGCATTGGTGCCTGGGAGACCTTGTTTCAGACCTCTGTTGGTCTTGCATAGCCTCCTTACTTCATCCACTGCTAGCATCTTTCTGGATGCTTTGGTATCTCCTGGGAAGTGGAGGCCATAACTGATCAGGCTGACAGATGCCGACACACTTTGACACAAGGACACAATAACCCCTGTGTGTAGGGGCAGGGTGTATGCAACGAATAACCAGACCTTCTTCCCTTGGCTTGTTGGCAGAAGCACAGCTTCCTCAAGCACACTCCAGCACATGGTACATTGTCCTTGGGCTCATCATAGCCTTCACCTCTACCAGCATCATCCTCACTGCTCTTGTCTATCACTGGTGTTCTACCCAAAATCGTAAGTCTGAAGGTGGTGAGCTCAGCATCATCTGATACAGGGGGAAGTGGGTTCATAGGAGAGAATGGCATTTTCACTTCCTATAGGTTAAAAACTGATTTCGGTTGTTGTAATCCCTGATGAAACATCTTCCAGAGACCCATGGAACACTGTTATTTTTTATGAAACTATGTGTTGATTTATTCTTGGCTGCATCAGGTCTTGGCTGCAGCATGGGGGATCCTCATTGTGGTGCTGTGGTGCAGTTCAAGGCTCCAGAGCTCATGGGCTCAGCAGTTGCATCATTGAGGATACTTGCTTCAAGGCATTTGGGATCTCAATTCTCCCACCAGGGATAGAACCTACGCTCCCTGAACTGGAAGGTTGACTCTTAATCCCTGGGCCACCAGGGACATTTCAAGCCCTATTCTTCCCTTCAACTACAACCATCCATTTTTCTCCCCTACATGATCTTGGAAATCTACTGATATGTAGAAGAGGATGGTCCATAACAGAAGATGTAGGATGGGTCCGTGGGTTTGCACAGATTCCTGAGACAGACTGTGAATGGCTGGGCTTGTTTATGGAATGTTTTGTTTTCATTTAGTGGAGTAGACAGGCTCAGCAACCTGGGGCACACCCCTGCTTTTTTTTTTTGGCTTTGATGTAACTATCAAAGTTACGGAGGTCTGGAATAACTGCCTCCACCCTGAAGAGCCTTGACTCTCTTCCATTTGCAGATGTTGCCATCATGGAAGGAGAGCCCATGGAAGACAGAACAGTGAATGGCGAGGTGAGTCCTCCCAGCCCAAACCCTTGCCATAGTCTGAGCCCTTCCAATGCCCAATATCCCAGCCTTTGAAGATCACATCTCAGTCCATCATTCTCACCTCTCTCCTCTCAGGACTCTGCAGCAGAAGACGTGATATACGCTCACTTGGACCTCGGGACCCTCTCTGAGAGACGGTTCACTCCCACTCCCCTGAGGCCCATGCACCCCTCCACTGAGCCCATTATTTATGAGGAATTCGATGCAAACCAAGACTGTGCTGAGCCCTGAATTGGCCCCATCCTCTGAGCACACAGAGTGTTACAAATAAAGGACCTAGATCTCTTGTTAAAGGGGTTCCTCATGGACACTCCTTCTCCTCCAAAGCAGCCCAGCAACTCTGAGGTGAGGAGTGGAGTCCAAGAATTACAGTATCGTCTTCAAAAATCCCACCACCTCTTAATGATCTCCTGGCTATTCTAGGACTCTATTGTAACTATCTCACCTTTTGGGGAGATGCTATAATCAATCACTCATACTAGGTAGCTTATCATGATCACCCTACTTTTTCTACAATTCCAATAAAGCATAAAAAATTTGCCAGTTGATTTCTTCAAATTATTCAGTTTAAAATAAAACAAAATGAATAAAAGTAAACCCCTCTATTCAGTAACATTTTACAAGGGTAAACTTATTTACAAGACTGAAACAGACTTGTAGACTTAGAGAACAAACTTAGAGTTACCAGAGGGGAAGAGTTGGGGGACAGATAGATTGGGAGTTTGGGATTGACATGTGCACACTGTTATATTTAAAATAAAATGCTTTCCATGGAAAAATAATAATGCTAGTTGGCAAAATAAAAAGATGAAGTATACTCTGAGATAGCCAGTATGGTGCCACTAACCATATTAGGCTGAATACATGCATGCTAAGTCAACTCAGTCATTTTTGCGACCCATGGACTGTAGCCACCCAGGCTCCTGTGTGCATGGGATTCTCCAAGCAAGAATACTGGAATCGGTTTCCATTCCTTTCTCCAGGGGATCTTCTCGACCCATCAAACTCAGGTCTTTCAGGTCTCTTGCAATGATAGGCAGATTCTTTACCACTGTGCCACCAGAGAAGCCCCCTCAGCTTTCTAAAAAGAACAAAATCCTGACTTTTGAGAACATGGATTGACTTGGAGGTCATTATGCTCAGTGAAATAAGTCAGACAGGGAAAGAGAAATGCTGTATGTTTTCACTTCTATGTAGAATCTAAAAATCAAAATAGTGATTTCCGTGATGGTCCAGTGACTAAGACTCTGGGTTCGCAATGCAGGGGGTCCAGATTCAATCCCTGGTCAGAGAACTAGATCCCACAAGCTACAACTAAAAGGATACCACATTCCACATCTCAGATCTGACGCAGCCAGATAAACAAAAATAAGCATTAAGAAAATAAAAATAGAAGAACAAATATAACAAAAGAGAATCAGGCTCAAAGATTCAAAGAAGAAACTAGTGGTTACCAGAGGGGAGAGGGGTGGGTGTGAGGGGCAGCAAAGTATGTAGACTGGATTAAGAAATACCAACAGCAATTATTTATAAAATAATTAAGTCGCAGGGCTATAATGTCTGGCACAGGGAATATAGTCAATATTTTATGATATTTTGTACTGTGTTTAGTCTATGAAAATACTGAATCACTATGTAATATACCTGTAGCTAATATAATATTGTAAGCCAACTATTCATAAATTTTTACAAATTGTTACATGTTCAAGGAACTTTGCAGTGCACACATACAGGGAAAAGAAAATACAATATAGGAAAATCCATAAATTTTAAAAAATCATGAAATTAGCATTTTCAATAAAGACATTTTTACTGTGGATGTCATAGAGATGGTTGAACATTAAAGATAACATATAATGCTTGGAAATTTTTTAATATAGGAATGAAATAAGAAATTCTATGAAAATCATATCAAGAATGAAAACAGAAAATAATTCAGTGCCTCAAAATCGTCACAGAATAGATATTGAGGCATACATTTTTGGTAAACTTGAAAACGTGGCCAAAGGTGGGTTGGGTCAGAGGTTGTGCTTCAAGTTTGTTAAACAATCTGAAGAGACAGCACCGGCCTTTACATTTTCCAGGAAGCCCAATTCCTCCCTCAGCCGGGGCCCCCACACTCTGCCTTTTTTAAGGTAAGAAGAGCCTGTGTGAGTCACCTTTCCGTCCTGTGGTCAGCTTGCACATGATGTTAGTTTGGGGCGTCATCATAACATCCTGTGTACTCTTCAGGTCTGCAGAGCTGCAGCCTCCTGCTCAGTAGGAGCAGCGCCATGCTGTCTGCCATCATCAGCCTGACATGTCTTGTTGAGTCCTGGAACAGAATGAAGCCTGGTGCAAATATTGACCTGGAGCGCTGGATCCACCTTAACAGAGAGCCCTGCCTCCACAGGGGCAAAGTGGACCTTGATGGTTGGGTTCATCAAGGCCGAGCAACATCCTTGCCAACGAGGCCCATAGAACAGGCTGGGGGAGTAGAAGGCCAGGTCTGACATGAGATGGATCATCCATCATGAGTCTTTCTTTCCAGGTTTCTTCTTGATCCAGAGCATCTGGGCACAAGAGGGTGAGTCTTTCCCCAAAACTGTGGTTGCCATCCTCCTCAAGTAAGACTTTCTTGTAATAAGAGGGGAGATGGTACAGAAGGTAGGGTGATGGGTCAACCATGGGAAGTCATAACCATATGAGGGTGGTCTTTTGGAAGTAGAAAATGGGAGCCCAAGGTGGCTTTGCTGGTAAAGATTCTGCTTGCAGTGAGGGAGACCTCAGTTGGATACCTGAGTCAGGAAGATCCCCTGGAGAAGGAAATGGCAAGCCACTCCAGTATTCTTGCCTAGACAATTCCATGGATACAGGAGTCTGGTGGGCTATAGCCCATGGGGGTCACAAGGAGTCAGATATGACTGGTTGACTAACTCTTTCAGGGAAATCTAGCCCCCAGTTCTGGCCCAGAGACCCTCCCCCAGATACCCTTCCCTCTGCTGAGCCAAGCCCTATGGGCACCTACAGGAGACTGTGATGCTCAGAGCTGGGGTGACTTGGAGGGACTGGTGTTATCTGTAGACTGACGGAAGGCAGCAGGGCCAGGCACCACAGACCCTTGGAGGACAAGGTGATGACTCAAGCTCTCCAGCAGTTCCATGGATAGGCATTGCAGAGAACTGCTGCTGCCCTCCATTCAGAAGAAGAGGAGAATCTATGCCCTGCCCCGTGAGATTCCAGAAGGTTCTAATCTAGCACAGGCTCCATCATGTCCTGTGTTCCTCATGTGAGCTGACATCATTTCACTCACACAAGTTGTTCTTCCATTGGGTGTCTACTCCGTCTTGTTTTATAAAACAAATTTTACATTTTCAACATCCAGGAAGAATCTGTTAGTTGACACTCAAAATTCTCAGGCTTCCTGGGTAGCTCAGTGGTGAAGAACCTGCCTGCAATGCAGGTGCTGCAGAAGATGTGGGTTCAATCTTGGGGTTGGAAGATCCCCTGGAGAAGGAAATGGCAACCCACTTCAGTATTCTTGCCTGGAAAATCCCCATGCACAGAGGAGCCTGGCGGGCTACAGTCCATGGGGTCACAGACATGGCTGAGCACACACACATGCTCAAAATTCTCAGCAGATGTTTTTCATGTAGGATGTGCTATGCCGCTGTGGTGTGGGAATCTCCATGGAGCATGGGTTCCCCTGGTTTGAAAAGGAGCCTTAGAGATGTGGGAAAGGGGTGGGTCATCTGAGCCCAGTGAGAGGAAGGGGTTCCCCATTTTCTACTGTAAACCATGCATTCTTTCGCCCCAGGTGATCACCACAAGCCCTCCCTATAAGCCTGTCTAAGCCCTGTGATTCCTCAAGGACAGCATGTGACTCTCTGGTGTCACTCCCCTCTCGGATTTGACAGCTTCAGGCTGCACAAGGGTGACAGAACTGTTGTCGCTGAGCTCCAGGGCATCTTATTCTGGAAGGACTTCCTCATGGACCCCATGACCGAAGCACACGTGGGGACCTACAGGTGTCATGGTCACTACAGTCATCTCCCCCCTGCATGATCAAAACCCAGTGAACCCTGGAGATTGTGGTCACAGGTCAGAGAGCTGTTGTCCAGAGAGGCCACCCATTGTCCCAGTCCCCCAGACCCCTGAGATTTCCGGTGGGAGTGTGAGTCAGGGTCCAATCAGAACGACAGGAAGTGCTCCAGGCATTCTAAATAAAAGGATATTTAATAGAGGAGATTGGGTCCCACAATGGGCAGAATGATGGTGCCCCGTGATGCCTGCACCCTAAAACCCCAAATCTATGATTGCTACGTCCCATTCCAAGGGAAATGAAACCGCATGTGGAACTAAGGTTGGTAAGCAGGTGACCTTGAGATGAGGAGGTTTTCCTGCAGATGTTTCTGTGCTTTTGTTCTCTCCCACTCTGAGTGGCCAGCCCCTCAGTGACCGTCTGGACATGGTGATCACAGGTGAGAATGTCAAGAGCTGGCATACAGACTGGATGTACCAGGATGTGGAAGCCCCAGGTGGTGGTGTGGGAGATGAGAGAAGGGTGCTTTTCATGGAGAGAAACCTACTTGGTGAGAGTTGCATCTGAGAGACAAAGATAGAGGAGAAGCAAGTACAGACCACCTGTTATGACAAAGAAGACAGAGGCAGGGGCTGAGAGAGAGGAACTCAGAGATGGAGATAAAGAGTGAAGTAAGAGACGCAGACAGAAAGGTAGTAGAGAGGTTGCCCTTCCACCCTGATTTTGCTCAGAGACCAGAAACAGTTCAGGAGTCTGGTTTCCATTTTAACTTTACACTCTCTTCTCTACTCAAAGAACCCAAGGATACACCATGTATCTACCCAGGACTTCATGACCAGGTTGGTCTGTCTCAGGCTGTTTCCCCAGGAGCCCTGTGTCCTCATGCCCTGGGTGATGCACAGATACTGTGTTTACTCAGATGTGGCTTCGTTCCAGGTGGTTGAGCCACACTGTGCCCCAGGACACCAAGGTCCCTGGTGACGGAGCCAAACGCCAGCTCCTGTATGTTGTGTGTTTCATGAGTTCTCATGCTGTATGTTCAAGCCCACGTGCAAGGTCACACCAAACATTGTAAGATTATCACAGTCAAAGCCCACAGAGAGATGGAATCAGAGAGAAAACAGGGTCAATGAAAAGCAGAGGCAGAAACACAGTTGCTGTGCGCACACACAGAAAATAAGCCAGAGGGACTGGAGGAGGTGGGAGAAACATGAAAAAAATAATGGTAAATAGAAAGAAAAGGGGATAGAGAATTAATGAGAAAGAAGGGATGGGACAGAGAAGCCCTAAAAATCAGAGACTTGGGAGGGTGGATGGGTATAAAGATTGAGAAAGATGGTGATGTGGGGTGGACAATAGGGATTACAAAAGAGACTCAGAGAGACAAAGAAGCAGAGGAAGTCATGGAAGTGGAAATAGATGATAGATAGATAGGTAAAATGATGGATGAACATATACATAGATGATAAAATAGGTAGATAGATACATACATAGAAAGGTAGATACATGATGGAACGAGGGATGGATATATAGATAGATGATAAGATGGGTAGATAGACGGTGGATGGAGATATAAACTGATAGTAGAATAGATAGATGAATAATGCTGAAAGATAGAGAGGAGATAGAGAATGAGCACCTCAGAATCAAAGAAGACAGATCAAATCAACCAATCCAAGAAGAAGTAGAGAGAGTTAAAAAAAAATACAAAAAGGAAAAATATTAGGAGGGAGGCAATTTCAGAGACCTAGAGAGAGAAAGTAGGGGAGAGATAGGGGAGAATTACAGAATGAGAGCAAGAGAGAGAGAGAGAGAGTTGAGAAGAGCCAAGGGTGTGAATTCTCAGTTCAGGGGTGAAGGACATGGGATTCGGGAAGAGACTGTCTAACGAAAGTGCCTCTCCTTCTTCTAGGTCTGTCCAAAACACCCTCTCTCTCAGCCCAGAGGGGCCGGTGGTGAGGTCAGGGCAGAATGTGACCTTGGTCTGCAGCTCCAAGAGCGCCTTTGACCAGTTTCGTCTGCTCAGGGAGTGGGACGAACTTGGGCGCCTGCTCGCTGGAGGACGGGGCTCCCACGGAGCACTCCAGGCAGAGTTCCCTCTGGGTCCTGGGACCCCAGCACACAGCGGGGTCTACAGGTGCTATGGCTCCTTCACTCACTCTCCCTACTCGTGGTCAGACTTCAGCGACCCACTGTTCCTGTCTGTCACAGGTGAGGAACCTCTTCCTGGCCCATGCTTTGTTGTTCCTGTTCAGTCGCTAAGATGTGTCTAACTGTTTGTGACCCCGTGGACTGCAGCACAACAGACTCCTCTGTCCTGCATGACAGACTTCTCTGTCCTTCACTTTCCCCCCTCATAGATCGTAACTTTGTCGTGGTGAAGGGGCTTGTGCAACTCAATGAAGCTATGAGCCATGTCGAGCAGGGCCACCCGAGCCTGATGGGTCATAGTGAAGAGTTCTGACAAAACGTGGTCAGTTTTGTTGTGCAGTATTCTTGCCTCCAGAACCCCATGAAGAGTCCCATGCTTTACAATACACTAAATCACATTGTGGTGGCCCAAAAGGCAGTTTGGCTTTTCCCATAATATCAGTGACCTCTACCTCAAGGGCTGCATGCTGGCATCAGGGGACCTTAGAGCTTCTGGAGAAATGGAGGCGATGAGAACCAGAGAGGAAGAGAGATGGTAGATGGCATCTCAACCCTCTTGCACCTCCTGTATGGATGCTCCAAATCAGAGTCCTGTCTATCCAGGCAAATAAAGAAAAGGGTCAGGGTGGACCCAGGAGGAGGAGTGGGTGGGCTCATTCGGGAGGATCAAGATTGCATTGGCCCTTGCTCTTAATGTTTTCCCAATAGCACCGCTGACATACAGGTGATTTTCCAATTAAGGAGCATAGATACTCATTCCTGGTGCAGAGAGGATGTCTCTTGCTTATAGCTGTCTTTCATCACCAGGCATACCCTTCCCGCCTCCTTCCACCATCTCTTCTCGGGATGGAAGGTCTACTCAATGCATTGACGATGAGGGATCAGAAGATCTCCCCTCCCCCATCAGTGCTCTGAGAGATGACAGAGCCAAGGACAGGCAGGAAGTCAACCTTCCAGAAACAAGAGTCCTCCTATGGTGGGGAGAGGAAGGTTACTGTTCACCCCTTCTGGCTTTTTTCCCCTAGGATCCACTACAAGTACTTGCCCATCAACCATGGATCCACACACCACAGAAGGTAAGCAAGATGGTTTCCTATCTCAGCAAATTTCTGAGAAGACAAGGGTCCCTGTGTGAGTGTTGGTTCTACTATCTCCCATTTCTGTGACTTTTGGCCCCGCAACGTCCCTGTCACATCAGCATTTGAGATCATAGTCTGTATTAGAACCAGAGCGGGTATTGAGTTTCTCATTCTCTGGGACTGGGAATTTCTAAATTGAACACAGTGACACAGAGTGACTTGACCCCATGCTTAAGGGAGATGCTTACCCTCCCTCCACCAGTATCTTTGGGGAAGGATGGGGGGGATAAGGGGAGAGTTTTAGGGAGCACCTTCAATATGTGCTATTTCTCTGTTATTATTTTATGAACTAAACATTCCACAGTTCAGAAATAGAAGTGTCATGTCTTGAGGATTCCATTCCAGGTGTATGTGGATGGAGGGGGAAATATATGCAGGATTAAAGGAGTCCCCATTCATGCAAAAACACCATGCCTTGTCATATGGGGCAGCAGAGAAAAACTGCATGGGAACATGGGGGACCAGATTTGAGGCCGCTGCTGGTCTTGCATGGCCTCCTTACTTCATCCACTGCTAACATCTCTAATGGATGCTTTGGTACCTCCTGGGAAGTGGAGACCATACTGATCAGGTTGAGAGCTGCTGACACACTTTGACACAAGGATACAATAACTCCTGTGTGTAGGGGCAGGGTGTATGCAACGAATAACCAGACCTTCTTCCCTTGGCTTGTTGGCCGAAGCATGGCTTCCTCAAGGCTACTCCAGCCAGCTGCACCTTCTCCTTAGGCTCTCCCTAGCCATCATCTATACCAGCATCTTCCTTGCTGTTCTTGTCTGTCACTGGTTACCCATAAAGTAAGTATGAAGAGCCAAACTGTCACTGGTGGTCTACCCACAATCATAAGTCTGAAGGAGGGAAGCACAGCGTCATCTGACCCAGGGGAGGTCATAGCAGAGAATCGTGTTTTCACTTCCTGTAGGTTAAAAACTGATTTCCATTGTTGTAATCCCTGAATGAATATCTTCCAGAGACCCATGGGACCCTGTTCTGTTTATGAAAATATGTGTTAATTTATTCTTAGCTGCATCAGGTCTCAGCTGCAGCTTGGGGGATCCTCACTGCAGTCCTGGGGTGCAGTTCAAGGCTCCAGAGCTCACGGGCTCAGCTGTTGCATCATTGAAGATAGTTGCTTCAAGACATGTGGGATCTCAGTTCTCCCACCCAGGATAGAACCCACACTCTCTGCACTGGAAGGTTGACCCTTAATCCCTGGGCCACCAGGGACATTCCAAGGCCTGTTCTTCCCTTCAACCACAGCAATCTGTTCTTCTCCCCTTGATGATCTTGGGAATCTGCTGATATGCATTAGAGAATGGTCCTTAACAGAATATGTAGGATGAACTACTTCAGTTTCAACAGATTCCTAAGAAAGTCCGTCAGTGGCTGGGCTTGTATATGGGATGTTGGGTTTTTTTTGTTTTTTGTTTTTTTCAATTTAGTGGAGTAGACAGACTCAGCAACCTGGGGCACACCCCTGCTTTTTTTGGCTTTGATGTCCCCACCAAAGATATAGAGGTCTAGAAGATTCGCCCCCACCCCAAGAGCCTCGACCCTCTTCCATTCACAGATGCTGCCATCATGGAAGGAGAGCCCAAGGAAGACAGAACAGTGAATGGCGAGGTGAGTCCTCCCACCCAAACCCTTGCCATAGCCCGAGCCCCTCCAATGCCCAATGCACCCGCCTTTAAAGATCACATTTCACTCCATCATTCCCATCTCCTTCCTCTCCCCATCAGCAGAGGATGTGATATTTGTCCACTTGAACCACAGGACCATCTCTGAGAGAGTGCTCACTCCCACTCCCCTGAGCCTCATTCACCTCTTTGCGGAGACCAGTATCTATGAGGAATTCGATGTAAACCAAGACCATGCTGACCCTGACCTGGCCCCATTATTTGAGCACACAAAGTGTTATAAATTGAAGAGCTAGATCTTTTTTTTAGAGGGGTTCCTCAGTGGGCACTCCTTCTCCTCCTCCAAAGTAGCCCCCCAGCTCTGAGGTGAACAGTGGAGTCCAAGAATTATAGGATTGTCTCCAAAAATCCCACCACCTCTTAGGAATCCCCTGGCTATTCTAATACTCTATTTTAACTATGTAAACTTTTGGGAGAAGTTATTCGAATCAATTACACATACTGGGTAGGTTACCATGATCATCCTACTTTTTTGAAAATTCCAGTAAAGCATAAAAATTTGCAAGTTGAGTCTTCAAATTATTCAGTTTAAAATAAAAGAAAGCCATTAAAAAAAACCTGTGTTCAGTAATAGTTTACAAGGATGAACTTGTTTACAACAGAAACAGACTTGTAGATTTGGAGAACAAATTTAGAGTTACAGAGGGGAAGGATGAGGGGAGAGATAGATTGGAAGTTTAAGAGTGACGTGTGCACACTGCTATATTTAAAACAAAATGCTTTCCATGAAACAATAACAAAAGCAATGCAAGTTGGCCAAATAAAAAGATGAAGCATATTCTGTCTGAGATATCCAGTGTGGTGCCACTTGCCACATGAGGCTGTGTGTCTGCGTGCTAGGTCGAATCAGTCATGTCTGACTCTTGCGAACCTATGAGATTGTGCAGGAAGCTAGGCTCCTCTGTGCATGGGATTCTCCAGGCAAGAATCCTGGGGTGGGTTGCTATTCCCTTCTTGAGGGGATCTTCTTGACCCAGGGATCGAACCCACGTCTCTCATATCTCTTGCATTGGCAGGCGGATTCTTTGCCACTGAGCCATTGAGGAAGGCCCCTCAACCTTTTCCCAGCCGAGTGCACTGAGACTGCTGGAGTTTCAGGGGTAGAAACAGAACAACAATATCCCCCTCAGTCTGGATCCGCACTGGCCAATAAAGTACTTACCCAGCCATGTGGTACAATGAAATAAAGTATATGAAATAAACCATTCAGTTCTTCAGTCACACCCACCACATTTCATGTGCTCAGTAGCGTCATGTGGCCAGGTGCCATGTTGTGGACAGAGCAGATGTTTAAAAAGTCCTGTCATCACAGAGTATTCTACTGGATATTCCATGCCAGATCACTGAGGGCTGCAGAGAGAACACTTGCCCCAGGGAGGCTTTGCACATGTGTTAATCCATCAATATTTGCATGTTTTGTCTTTTTTGCTTCTTTTCTCCAAAGCCAAAGATTTGAGAATCTTGTGCCTTTTAAGTTATCAACTGTTGGCACAATGTGGCTTGGGTCAACCAAGCGGAGGGCTGAACAGAATAACACCATGAGGACCCCAGTGTGAACTGAGCTGGCCAATGGGGTGAAAATCAAGCTCCACGGAGCCTTAGTTGCTCATTGAGCTCTCTGTGTGTGATGTCTCTCCTGGATTAGAACTAAACTGCCCAAGAACTCTTTTACCAAGAAATGTCAGGATCACTTAAAGTGAAGACATTCTGGGTCTCCTGTATTGCCTCTGTCACTGTTTCCATTTTTTCCCCTGATTATCCTTTTTTTTTTTTTTCTTGCCTCTAGGTTCAGGACCAAATGACATGATCTTCATTTTTCTGAGTGTTCACAGTGTAGATTTGAACCCCAGTTATTCTCAGATTACTTCTTTTGAAAAAATAATTGAATGTTAGCATTTGATGCCTTCATTCTGCAGAATCTGAGTTCTTCAACCACCCACAGAAGATGGGTTTACCTGGGTCATGGGTATATTTCTACTGTGTGGCACCAATGCCTGCTACAGAGTAGGTGCTCTGCAATAATTTATGAATTGACCAAAGATGAGACGTAAATTCCATTTCTGGAGGGGACTGGGAAAATAAAGTTCTGAGCCCTATTTGGAGCCAGGCTGTCAGGGCTGACTCAGGATGAGAAACTGGGTCCCACCCTCTGGAGCAGGTCAGACCAGGCAGAAAGAGCAAGAGTTGAGACCTCAAGTCTGGGCTGAGATGCCTCTTGAGCCCTGCCTGCAGACATCAGAGCCAGGTCCATGGAGGGGCCACCCCCTGCTGTGAGTCCATGGCTGAGGGAACCCCAAAGGGTGGTGGCAACCCTCCAGGGACCACATCCTGTTTGTCCTCTAGGGCCCCGTGGTCTCCTCATCTGTACAGTGCGGGGGCAGGGGCAGCTGGGCACTCAGAGCTGTAGACATGCCTTCCATCCTCTCTGAGCTTCTTCTCCTTGGCCAGATGTGCAGGGCAGGGAGGGGACCACAGGAGGGCAAGGGACACCCACCCTGGCCCCAGCTCATGGGAACTTCAGGGCTCAGACAGCTTGAGGGGCCAGGGATCCTGGTGGAGGAGAATCAGCTCAAGCTTTTGGTGGCAAATCTCTCACTTCCAGGACTGAGTCTGGGCCAGAGGCCCCTGAACCTTGCAGGTGGGTCCTCCTAGGTCTCCTGGGACCCATATCTCACTTGAGTCCCGGGAAGTTGGTAGGGGGCGAGGTGGGAGACCTGAGATTCTAGAGTGATGCTGGTGAAACCTGGAAGGGCTCCTGAGATGAGCTGCAGATTGAGGGGTGGGGAGATTCTGGGACTCAGCCTCTGACTTCCTTCCAGGGCCTTCCACAAACTCACCATCTGGGTTCAGGCTCTTTTGGGCAGCTCAGGGTGCCCATGTGAATACACCGTATGCAGAGTTGGGATGTGAGAGTGAGTACACAGACCATCAGGGAGGATGCTGCAGTTGGCATGCACTATTTGGAGAAGGAAATGGCAACACACTCTAGTATTCTTGTCTGCAATATCCCATGAACATTGAAGCCTGCCAGCCTACAGTGCATAGGGTTGCAAAGAGTTGGACACGACTGACTGACTTCATTTTCTTTCATTTTGTTTTAAAATGTATTTATTTCACTGGTTCGATTTTTTAATCTCATAATAGATATATCTTATTGAAGTGTAGTTGACTTACAATGTTTCAGGTGCACCAAACACACATACATTATTTTTCAGATTATTATCCATTTTAGGTTATTACAAGATATTGACTATAGTTCCCATGCTGTACAGTAAATCTTTGTTGCTTGTTTCATATATTTATTTTTTATTAGAAATCTAGCATTGTATTCATACTTCTATTTTTTAATTTATGGTATATTCCATGTCAGTGTTATGCTACACTGAGAGTGAAAGCATGATGCCAAAATCTCACCATGTCCATGATAAAAGTAAATGGAAAACAATGGCAATGTTAATTGTGGGAGGAAATATTGAATTGCGCTATGTTACTGGTGGGCTTTCCTGGTGACTCAGATGATAAAGAATGTGCCTGCAATGCAGGAGACCTGAGTTGATCCCTCGGGTGGGAAGATCTCCTGGAGAAGGAAATGGCAACCCACCCCAGCATTCTTGCCTGGAGAACCCCCATGGACAGAGGAGTCTGGCGGGTCACAGCCCATGGGATCACAAAGAGTCAGACAGGACTGACATCCTAAACTATTCTCAAGGCTCTGAACTTAAAAGGTATAACACTTTCCCATTTGTATACAGATAAAAAGTGGCAGAACAGATAGAACCTTTTGTCTTGTCAGGGGCTTAAAGAGACATTATGATCAGACCTGCATGGACAGCTTCGAGAACAAAGGATTTCAGAATTAAAAGATTTCCACCTTGAAGGGATGTAAGTATAGCTATGGCTGATCCATGTTGATGTACGGAAGAAATTAACAATATTGTAGTTGTCCTTAAACTAAAAATAAATAAATTAAGGGGGAAAAAAAGCTTGCAACAGGACTTTCCTGGTGGTCCAGTGGTTGGGAAATCCCAGCAACGTGGGGGACACAGGCCCAATCGCAGGACCGGGAAGATTCCACATGCCTCGGGGTAGTTAAGCCCGTGGGCCACAAGCCCATGTGCCTAGAGCGGGTGCTCCACAACAAGAGAAGCCACGGCAATGAGAGACCCTGAACCACAGAAAAGGGCAGCCCCCTCCCCACAACTAGAGAAAGCCTGTGCACAGTGACGAAGAGCCAGCACAGACATTAATTAGTTAATTAAAACACTGCAACAACCAGCCACTTCTCCTCCTCTTTTAGTGTGTGTGTGTGTGTAAGTGTGAAAGTGTGAGTTCACACGTGGGTGTTTAATCTGTATTCTTCTCTCTTCTCCTTGGAATTTTCTTCCCCATGAGCTAGGGTTATTTACATTCAGTAAACACTGTTTGACCATCCCTCTCACTTCACAAAAAGCCCATCTAACTCAGGTAAGATGATTCTTTGGGGCACAAGTTCACCATACATCGGTCTGCTGGCTTTCCAAATAAAGTCACTATTCCTTTCCTGAAGACCTCATCACTCTGTCCCTTGACAAGCAACATGAAGTTGGAATCAGAGCACATTCATGAGACATTAGCAGAGGTGTCATTCATTTTAGCCAAAATCCATAGACATCACTCTCACAATTGATATCTGTGGTTTAAAAGAAGATACGCAGATGGCCAACAGGCATATGAAAAGATGCTCAGCATTGCTCATTAGTACAGAAAGGCAAATCGACACTGCAAGGAGGTACCACCTCATACCAATCAGAATGGCCATCATTAGACAGTTGATGAATAATAGATGCTGGAGAGGATGTGGAGAAGAGGGAAACCCTCTTACACTGTTGGTGGAGTGGAAACTGGTGCAGTCACCGTGGAAAACAGTATGGAAGTTCCTCAAAAAACGAAAAACAGAGTTTCCATATGATCCAACAATTCCAATCCCGAGCATATATCTGTAAAAAACTATACCTTGAAAAGATTCATGCACCCCTATGTTCATAGCAGCAAAACTTATGATAGCCAAGACATGGAAACAGCCTAATTGTCCATCAAGAGATGAATGGATAAAGAAGATATATATGCTTATACACACAGAGAATGGAATATCATTTAGATATGTAAAAAAAGTAATAATGTCATTTGCAGCAGCATGGATGAACCTGGAGATTAACATATTAAGTGAAGAAGACAGAAAGAGAAAGACAATTTTCATGTGATATCATCCATATGTGGAATCTAAAAGGCTCATATCAATGAAACAGGAACAGACTCACAAACATAGAGAACAGGCTTGTGATTGCCAAGGAAGGAAGGACTGGAAGCTTGGATTAGCAGATGAAATCTATTTATACACAGAATGAGTAAAGCATTAGCTCCAGTTAAAATAAATAAATTGAATTAAAAAATAAAAATAAAACCTACCTTTAAATATGAAAAAAAAAAGAATAAGGTCCTACAGTATGCACAGGGAATTCTATCCAGTATCTTGCCATAAATCATAATGGAAAACAATATAAATGTCAAGCTGAGTCAATTTGCTGTACAAATATTATAAAAAATTAGCTTCCAATTAAATAAATAAATTTATATTTAAAATAATAATAAAATTAAAAACTTCAGGTTTATATATCTGCAATGAAAGTAAAAATGCACAAACTGAAATGACAAAGAATACAGATCAATTCTGAAACATGATATTAAGTAAATAAGAGGAAATTTTAAGAAGGGTGACTGTACTGTTACTCCATTACATACATAAAGATCAAGAGGAGACCAGATTTATTACTTAGGGAGAATAACTAATGTTAATGACCCCCCACCGCCAGCAAAATGGTGTGGAATCACTGCCCTTACTGAGGTTGTTTCCTGTCTATGAACAACCGCTGAACTGACTGTATGTCTGCCCTTGGAGTCCTGAAACAGCTGGGCCATTTTGCCCCAGTTTGGAGTTGACTGTTGTGGACACACCCCTCACTCCAGCATTCTGCAGCTTGGAAGTCCCTACTTGACATATTTTGTGCTCATCTGAGTATCTAGGAAGCAAGGTGGTCCACCTTTTCAGGCAGAACAAATCCCCCTCCCAAAAAAACACCACAGTCATCTTTACACACGTTATCTTTGTGTACATGTGTGGTCCTTGGATTGGAAAGGAAGGAAGAGAGCGAGACAGAGAGAGTGTTGTGTGCAAAGTTTCCCCTCACAGTCACGAAATAATTTCAGATGAGGAAGAGTCAGAGAAAGACAAATATCACATGATATCATTTATTTGTGACATCTAAAAAAAAGAACTTATTTACAAAACAGACTCATAGAGGATGAAGTTATGGTTACCAGGGGGCATAGTGTAAGGGGGAGGTTAGACTGAAAGTTTGGGACTGATATATACAGATGGCCGTATTAAAATGGATGACCAACAAGGACCTACTGTATAAAACAGAGAATTCTACTTAATATTCTGTAACTACCTAAGTGGGAAAAGAATTTGAGAAGCAATAGATGCATGTATATGAATAATTGAGTCACTTTGTTGCACACCTGTAACTAACACGTTAGCTTCTTAATCACATATATTACAATATATTTTCAAAGAGACATATATGCATGTCTGGTCCTCTCATGAGAATGCAGAATAAAAACCTCTATTAATGAGTCTTTAATTGCCATCCTGCACTGAGCCTGAAATATGATGTGGGTACATGCGATTTCTCTTCTGCAAAGAGTTAAGGTTAATCAGATAATCATGAGCTTGGGAAAAGCATCCTGCATGGTATAACCTGAATCACCGTTACTACTTCCTAAAGGCAGCAAGATCTGTTCAAATCCACTTAGGTTGATAGTGTTTCAGTTCAGTTCAGTTCAGTTCAGTCGCTCAGTCGTGTCCGAATCTTTGCGATCCCATGAATCACAGCTGCCAGGTCTGCCTGTCCATCACCAACTCCCAAAGTTCACTAAGACTCATGTCCATCGAGTCAGTGCTGCCATCCAGCCATCTCATCCTCTGTCCTCCCCTTCTCCTCCTCCCCCCAATCCCTCCCAGCATCAGGGTCTTTTCCAATGAGTCAACTCTTCCTATGAGGTGGCCAAAGTACTGGAGTTTCAGCTTTAGCATCATTCCTTCCAAAGAACACCCAGGGCTGATCTCCTTCAGAATGGACTGGTTGGATCTCCTTGCAGTCCAAGGGATTCTCAAGAGTCTTCTCCAACACCACAGTTCAAAAGCATCAATTCTTCGGCGCTCAGCTTTCTTCACAGTCTGACTCTCACATCCATACATGACCACTGGAAAAACCATAGCCTTGACTAGACGGAACTTTGTTGGCAAAGTAATGCCTCTGCTTTTGAATATGCTATCTAGGTTGGTCATAACTTTCCTTCCAAGGAGTAAGCGTCTTTTAATTTCATGGCTGAAGTCACCTTCTGCAGTGATTTTGGAGCCCCAAAAAATAAAGTCGGACACTATTTCCACTGTTTCCCCATCTATTTCCTATGAAGTGATGGGACCAGATGCCATGATCTTCGTTTTCTGAATGTTGAGCTTTAAGCCAACTTTTTCAGTCTTCTTTTTCACTTTCATCAAAAGCTTTTGAGGTCCTCTTCACTTTCTGCCATAACGGTGGTGTCATCTGCATATCTGAGGTTGATAGTGTTTAGGGAAAGAAAAGGTGACGATCAGGTCATGAGGTGTGCTCAGTGATGTGGCTCAGGTCAGACTTCCATCCCTGGCGTGAGAAGAGGCTGGCCATCTTCCCATGTGACATGAGCCAGGCTGACTGTACCAACAGCACCGCCCGCCTTCCGCATCCTGTGACTCAGTCAGCTTTGCTCAGCTGTGCCTCCTGTCTCACAGAAGCAGAGCCATGTGCCCCACACTCCTCAGCCTCCTGAGTCTCGGTGAGTCTGGAAAGACACAGTTGGAGAGGGTTATGATGGAAATCGGGGATCCTCGCACCTCTGACCAGGTTCCCTGGACGAGGGTGCAAGGAACGTGGGATCCATCAGAATAAGCCATCTCTGATAGGGTTTACATTCTAGGATTCTGTGAGAGTCTGAGGATCTGGGCAGCTGTGGGTGAGTCCTCCCCATCCCTTATTCCTCTGTTGAGCAGAGCAGTTGGGGCTGATGCAGAGGACACTGGGGGACTGGGGTGAGACCCCTGTCAGTACAGTGAGAGCCACTTGCCCTGTGGATCCCTTATCTCTTTTGACCCTGATACTCATCTTCACTCTCCCCAGAGGTTAGCCCCAGTCTGGACTCTGAACCTGAAGGGACAGTGTGAAGTCTGTCAGCTGGGAGCTGGGCCCCCGAGTGCCATTTCAATCATGAGAGGGGAGCAAGAGACTGCACCCCACAGACCCCTCTCCTACAAGGTGGCTCATGGCTTCTCCAACCAGCCCTTAACAACAGGGTCTGCAGGACTGCCCGCTAGACCTGACCCCAGGGAAGGGTCTGGCCATCAGGCAGGGTCATTTGGACCTTGTCACAGATTTGATGTAGGTTAGCTAACAAAGGAGCGACGTTCAAGCTTTACTTCCTTCTTTTCAGGCAAGTGGCTTTTTCACTGCTTAGTTGTGTTAGCATTATTCGCTCTGTCAAGTCCGACTCTTTGCAACCGCAGGGACTGGAGCTCACCAGGCTCCTCTATCCATGGGATTCTCCAGGAAAGAATATAGGAGTGGGTTGCCATTTCCTTGACCAGGGGATCTTGCCAGCTCAGAGACTAAACCCTGCTCTCCTGCATTGCAGAAAGATTCTTTACCATTTGACCTACAACAAATGCAACAGGGAAGTCCTTTCCCTTCTTGTCCATGCATCAATTTTTTTGTGATGTTTTCTTTTGCCTGCATCATGAAGCTTGCAGGATCTTAGTTCCCTGATCACGGATTCAACTCAGGCCCTTGGCAGAGAAAGTGCTGAGTCCTAACCACTGGACCACGAGGGAATCCCCAGTGTTTTGTGTTTCGGGTTTCTCAACATTTTGTCAACCCAAGGAGTGATTCTTCTCCTGAGAAGAATCACTTCCGAGAATCGTATTCTTAGAACCTCATGATGTCCATCCTGGGTTGACTGTGTCTCTGACTGTCCCCAAGCACCAGGTGTCCCTGAGCATCAGGGTGATGCACTTTAGGGGAGGACAGTTGGAAGAATTGAAGGGGAAGCACCCACGAGGGCAGTGGGGAGAGGGGACCATTCCTATTTTTCTCTCAAAGCCTGTGTCTCCTTCTCTCCTAGGTGATTATGAGAAGCCCTCTTTGTCAGCCTGGCCATGCCCTGTGGTTCCCTTAGGACAGACTGTGACTGTTCAGTGTCACTTCGGTCCTCCATTTGTGATATTCAGACTGCTCAAAAGAGATGGGACCATTTTGCCCAAGCTCCAGGGATATCATTTCAACACCTTCACCATTGGGCCAGTGACCAGAAAACATGCCGGGTCCTACACATGTCTCTCTCTGTGTGGTCCTATATCAGTGACCCCCTGCAGATTATGGTCACAGGTAGGAGGGGTCCAGCCCAGCTCAGGACACCTGTGCCTGCAGGCAATCCTACCCTAGGTCCACGTGCCAGTGCAGCCAAAGACGTCTTCAGGATTCCCAGCCAGAACTGAACCAAGGAAAGAGAACCAAGTCTGAGAGTTTAAACTCAGGATGTTGAATAGAGGGATGTGTTCCCCTGGCTCAGGAAAAAGGAGCCTCTGTAGGCATTAGTTAGACAGGATGCTGCCATTGCCTGTCAACTGGGATGCCAAGGGGGCCCCTGATCCAGTACCTGTCACCCAGTAGGAAGCTGTAATCCCATATGAAGGAGCTGGGGTCCCAGTTAGACCAAGTCAGCCCAGGAATGTTTCCAGAGGCGTGAAGTGGGGGTCACAGGTGGGAAAATGTTCCCTTTTTTCTCCACCTCCTTCCCAATCTCCTGCCCATCATCACCCACTTTCTAGGAGACGAGTGTGAAAGAGCCAAGGTACGTATTACACCTGGTATGTGTTCTACCAGAGAAGCAGACCCACCCCAGCCCCCCACCATGCATATTAGGAATGGGATGAAGTTAAGAGCACTGCAACTCACTCCAGTATTCTCAACTGGAGAATCCCATGGACAGAGGAGCACTGTGGACTACAGTCCATGGGGCCCCACAGAGTCTGACACAACTGAAGTGACTGAGTATGTATGCATGAAGCTGAGAGCAGATCGAACAGCTAAAAAGCTTAGAATAAACACAGAGACGGCCTAAGGTCTTGAGCAAAGAGAAACAGAAAAGCATGAGCCAGAGCCTGAGAACAAGGCTAAAGAGAATGCAACAGAACAGACAGGAAGGGTAATTGGCTTTGCTGCTTCATGGGGAGGTTTTTCACACCTTCAGATGTCAGGGGAAGTGCTGAGGCAGGGTGACTCACTAAAGCTCACAAGCTCTTTGCTCCTAGGTGTGTTCACAAAACCTGCCATCTCAGCGCACCCAGGCCCCCTCGTGCGTGTGGAAGAGAATGTGACCCTCCACTGTCACTCATCAATGCTGCTTGACAAATTTATCCTGCACAAAAAAAGGAGCACAGGGCATTTCCAGAGATGTGCAGAGATGCTCACTGGTGGGCATGCCCCAGCTGACTTCTTCATTGGCCCCATGACTTTGGTGAGAGCGGGCACCTACAGATGCTATGGCTCTCTCAGCCACACCCCCTATAGTGGTCAGTTCCCAGCGACCCTGTGGATATCATCATCACAGGTGAGTGTGGCCAGACAAGTCCCTTCTGCTCTCTGTGTCACAGAAGGTCTGGTGTCCAGTCCAGCATCAGTCCCGAGAGAGAATGACAGGCGTGCAGAGACACTCACAAACTCAGGAGAGGGAACAAACCAGAGAGAGGTGTGAACACGGAAGGGAAAAGAGAACAGAGTGCCTGCCATGTGCTAAGGAGAAGACACAGCCGGTGAAAGGCTGAAAAAGCAAGAACCTGAAAGAACGACCAATGGAGGAAAATGTACCAGAGGAGGGACCTGGGCAATTCCCCGCTCAGGCAGCCAACGATGGTTGGTTAAGGGGTTGGTTTCCCGCTTTCATGTCAGAGTTCCCTTCCTCTGTCAGCAGCACACTGTGGTACCAGATGCCCTTGCAGTCTGGCCCCTGGGTGATCGAGATGGAGGTCGACACCCTGAAGTTGCTTAGACTCTTGGTTTAATGCGTCCTTCTGCACAAAGAGGGGGGAGTGGTCCCGCCAATCCTCCCATTAAGGAGTCCCTTCCATCCCCTAGGGGTGGTCAGGGCAGCGCTGAAACACCATCAAGAAAGAAGCAGTCAAAGATCGAATGAGATTCTGGCAATTTCCACTCCATAATCTCTTCTTCTAGGTCAATGTCATGTTTTCTGATGGTCCCCAGCAGTAGTTAGTGGGTTCCGTTTATTTCAAGACAATCACACATCTGGTAGATTTTTTAAATTTATTTTATCTTATTTATGTTTGTTGAAGTATAGTTGATTTCAGATGTTGTTAATTCCTGTTATACAACAGAGTGATTCAGTTATTCATATACATATATTCTTTCTTTAAAAAAGGATATTAAATGACAAGCCATTTTATAAAAATTATTTATTTTTTAAAAGGATTTTAAATAACACTCCATTTTTTTAGAATTTCTTTTTGTAATATAAATTTATATATTTTATTGGAGGTTAATTACTTTACAATATTGTATTGGTTTTGGCATACATCGACATGAATCCGCCACAGGTATACACGTGTTCCCCATCTCAAACCCCTCTCCCTGCTCCCTCCACGTTCTATCCCTCAGGGTCGACCCAGTGCACCAGCCCCAAGCAACCAGTATCATGCATCAAAATTGGACTGGTGATTCGTTTCATATATGATATTATACATGTTTCAATGCCATTCTCCCAAATCATCCCACCCTCTCCCCTCCCACAGAGTCCAAAAGACTGTTCTATACATCTGTGTCTCTTTTGCTGTCTCGCATACAGGGTTATAGTTACCATCTTTCTAAAATCCATAGATATGCATTAGTATACTGTATTGGTGTTTTTCTTTCTAGCTTACTTCACTCTGTATAATAGGCTCCAGTTTCATCCATTCATTAGAACTGATTCAAATGTATTCTTTTTAATGGGTGAGTAATACTCCATTGTGTATATGTACCACGGCTTTCTTATCCATTCGTCTGCTGATGGACATCTAGGTTGCTTCCATGTCCTGGCTATTATAAACAGTGCTGCGATGAACATTGGGGTACACATGTTTCTTTCAATTGTGATGTCCTCGGTGTGTATGCCCAGCAGTGGGATTGCTGGGTCATAAGGCAGTTCTATTTCCAGTTTTTTAAGGAATCTACACACTGTTCTCCATAGTGACTGTACTAGTTTGCATTCCCATGAAAGTGTAAGAGGGTTCCCTTTTCTCCATACCCTCTCCAGCATTTATTGCTTGTAGACTTTTGGATCACAGCCATTCTGACTGGCATGAAATGGTATCTCATTGTGGTTTTGATTTGCATTTATCTGATAATGAGTGATGTTGAGCATCTTCTCATGTGTTTGTTAGCCATCTGTATGTCTTCTTTGCAGAAATGTCTATTTAGTTCTTTGGCCCATTTTTTGATTGGATCAGTTATTTTTCTGGAGTTGAGCTGTAGGAGTTGCTTGTATATTTTTGAGATTAGTTGTTTGTCAGCTGCTTCATTTGCTATTATTTTCTCCCATTCTGAACAACATGCTGCTGGATAACCAAGAAATCACAGAAGAAATCAAAAAAGAAATCAAAATATGCATAGAAATGAAAGAAAATGAAAAGACAACAACCCAAAACCTGTGGGACACTGTAAAAGCAGTGCTAAGGGGAAAGTTCATAGCAATACAGGCATACCTCAAGAAACAAGAAAAAAAGTCAAATAAATAACCTAACTGTACACCTAAAGCAACTAGACAAGGAAGAAATGAAGAACCCCAGGGTTAGTAGAAGGAAAGAAATGCTAAAAATTAGGGCAGAAATAAATGCAAAAGAGACCATAGCAAAAATCAACATAGCCAAAAGCTGGTTCTTTGAAAGGATAAATAAAATTGACAAACCATTAGCCAGACTCATCAAGAAACAAAGGGAGAAAAATCAAATCAATAAAAGTATAAGTGAAATGGAGAGATCACAACAGACAACACAGAAATACAAGGGATCATAAGAGACTACTATCAGCAATTATATGCCAATAAAATGGACAGCGCGGAAGAAATGGACAAATTCTTAGAAAAGTACAACTTTCCATAACTGAACCAGCAAGAAATAGAAAATTTTAAGAGACCCATCAAATGCACAGAAATTGAAACTGTAATTAGAAATCTTCTAGCAAACAAAAGCCCAGGTCCAGACAGCTTCACAGCTGAATTCTACCAAAAATTTAGAGAAGAGATACACCTATCCTACTCAAACTCTTCTAGAAAGTTGCAGAGGAAGGTCAACTTCCAAACTCATTCTATGAGGCCACCATCACCCTAATACCAAAACCTGACAAAGATGGCACAAAAAAAGAAAACTACAGGCCAATATCACTGATGAACATAGATGCAAAAATCCTTAACAAAATTCTAGCAATCAGAATCCAAGAACACATTGAAAAGATCATACACCATGACCAAGTAGACTTTATCCCAGGGATGCAAGGATTCTTCAATATCCACAAATCAATCAATGTAATACACCACATTAACAAAATGAAAAATAAAAGCCATATGATTATCTCAATAGACGCAGAGAAAGCCTTTGACAAAATTCAACATCCATTTATGATAAAAAACTTTCGAGAAAGCAGGAATAGAAGGAACATACCTCAACATAATAAAAGCTATATATGACAAACCTACAGCAAACATTATCCTCAATGGTGAAAAATTGAAAGCATTTCCCCTAGCGTCAGGAACAAGACAAGGGTTTCCATTTTCACCACTACTATTCAACATAGTTTTGGAAGTTTGGGCCAAAGCAATCAGAGCAGAAAGAGAAAAAAAAGGAATCCAAATTGGAAAAGAAGAAGTAAACTCTCACTGTTTGCGGATGACATGATCCTCTACATAGAAAACCCTAAAGATTCCACCAGAAAATTCCTAGAGCTAATCAATGAATATAGTAAAGTTGCAGGATATAAAATCAACACACAGAAAACCCTTGCATTCCTATACACTAATAATGAGAAAATAGAAAGAGAAATTAAGGAAACAATTCCATTCACCATTGCAAAGAAAAGAATAAAATACTTAGGAATATATCTACCTAAAGAAACTAAAGACCTATATATAGAAAACTATAAAACACTGGTGAAAGAAATCAAAGAGGACACTAATATGGAGAAATATACCATGTTCATGGATCAGAAGAATCAATATAGTGAAAATGAGTATACTACCCAACGCAATCTATAGATTCAATGCAATCCCTATCAAGCTACCAACGGTATATTTCACAGAGCTAGGACACTCCATTTTTAAAGTTATTTCTGAACTTTTCCCTGTGCTGAGTACCCCTTACTGTGGGGCTTTCTCTCCTGGCAGTGGGCGGGCTTCTCATTGCAGTGCTGCTCTTGTGGCACACTTTGGGCTTTAGTCCTATACTTAGGACTAGAGTTACTCTGTGCTCTAAGATAAAGGTCTCTTCCTTCCAGGTCTGTCCAAGAAACCCTCTCTCTCAGCCCAGGAGGGCCCCGAGGTGAGGTCAGAAGAGAACGTGACCTTGGTCTGCAGCTCTGAGAGTGCTTTTGAACAGTTCCATCTGCTCAGGGAGGGGCAGAACCTTGGACGCCCGCTTGCTGGAGGCCAGAGCCCCCACAGAGCACTCCAGTCAGAGTTCCCTCTGGGTCCTGGGTCCCCAGCCCACAGCGGGGTCTACAGGTGCTACAGCTCTTTCAGTCACTCTCCTACTCATGCTCAGACTCCAGCGACCCACTGTTCCTGTCTGTTACAGGTGATGAACCTGTTCCTGGCCCATGCGTTGTTGCCCCTGTTCAGATGCTATGTTCTCTCCAGCTCTTTGCCACCCTGTGGACTGCAGCACGACAGACTCCTCTGTCCTTCACTACCTCCTCCACATGGATCACAGCCTTGTAGTGGTGAAGGGGCTTTCATACCTCAGTGAAGCTATGGGTCAGTCATGCAGGGCCACCCAAGCCTGACGGATCATAGTGAAGAGTCCTGACAAAACGTGGTCCCCTGAAGGAGGAAATGGCAGCCCATTCCAGTATTCTTGCCTGGAGAACCCATGAAGAGTCCCATGCTTTACAATACACTAAATCACATTGTGGTGCCAAAAAGGCCATTTGGCTTTTCCCATAATATCTTACTGTGTCACTGAGCTCTATCTCAAGGTCTCCGTGCTGGCATCAGGGGACCTTAGGGCTTCTGGAGAAACGGAGGCAATGAGAACTAGAGAGGAACACAGATGGTATATGGCATCTCAACATTCTTCCACCTCTGGTATGGATGCTCCATATCAGAGTCCTGGCTATCCAGGCAAATAAAGAAAAGGGTCAGGGTAGACCCAGGAGGAGGAGAGGCTGGGCTCATTCGGGAGGATCAGAGATTGCATTGGCCCCTTGCTCTTAGTGTTTTCCCAGTAGCACCTCTGACATACAGGTGATTTTCCAATTAAGGAGCATAGATATTCATTCCTGGTGCAGAGAGGATGTCTCTTGCTTATAGCTGTCTTTCATCACCAGGCATATCCTTTATGCTTCCTTCCACCATCTCTTCTCTGGGATGGAGGCTCTACTCAACACAATCACTGTGAGGGACCAGAAGCTCTCCCCTCCCCCATCAGTGCTCTGAGGGATGACAGAGTCAAAGAAAAGCAGGAGGTCAACCTTCCAGAAACAAGAGTCCTCCTTTGGTGGGGCAAGGAAGGTTACTGTTCACCCCCTCTGGCTTTTTTCCCCCCTAGAATCCACTAGAAGTAGTTGCCCATCAACTATGGATCCACACACCACAGAAGGTAAGCAAGACCATCTCCTATCTCAGCAAATTTCTGAGATGACAGAGAATCCCTGTGTGAGCATTCATTCTACCACCTCCCAGTTCTGTGACTTTGGGCTCCTCAACGTCCCTGCCATGTCAGCATTTGAGATCATGGTCTGTATTAGAACCAGAGGGGGCATTGAGTTTCTCAATCTCTGGGAGTGGCAACTTCTAAATTGAACACAGTGAGACACAGTGACTTGACCCCATGCTTAAGGGAGATGCTTACCTTCCCTCCAGCAGTATCTTTGGGGAAGGATGGGGGATAAGAGAAGAATTTTAGGGACACCTTCAATATGTGCTATTCCTCTGCTAGTGTTTTATGAACTAAACATTCCACAGTTCAGAAATAGAAGTGTCATGTCTACTTGAGGATTCCATTCCAGGTATATGTGGATGGAGGGGGAAATATATGCAGGATTAAAGCGGTCCCCATTCATGCAAAAACACCATGCCTTGTCATATGGGGCAGCAGAGAAAAACTGCATCGGTGCCCAGGGGACCTGGTTTCAGACCTCTGCTGGTCTTGCATGGCCTATTTACTTTATCCTCTGCTAACATCTCTCCTGGATGCTTTGGTACCTCCTGGGAAGTGGAGACCATACTGATCAGGTTGAGAGCTGCTGACACACTTTGACACAAGGATACAATAACTCCTGTGTGTAGGGGCAGGGTGTATGCAATGAATAACCAGACCTTCTGTTGGCTTGTTGGCAGAAGCATGGCTTCCTTAAGGCCACTCCAGCCAGCTGCACCTTCTCCTTAGGCTCTCCGTAGCCTTCATCTATACCAGCATCTTCCTCGCTGATCTTGTCTGTCACTGGTTACCCATAAAGTAAGTATGAAGAGCCAAACTGTCACTGGTGGTCTACGCAAAATTGTAAGTTTGAAGGAGGGAAGCACAGTGTCATCTGACACAGGGGGAGGTGGGCTCATAGCAGAGAATGGCGTTTTCACTTCCTGTAGGTTAAAAACTGATTTCCATGGTTGTAATCCCTCAATGAATCTCTTCCAGAGACCCATGGGACCCTGTTCTTTTTATGAAAATATGTGTTAATTTATTCTTAGCTGCATCAGGTCTCAGCTGCAGCTTGGGGGATCTTCACTGTGGTGCTGGGGTGCAGTTCAAGGCTACAGAGCTCATGGGCTCAGCAGTTGCAGCATTGAGGATAGTTGCTTCAAGGCATGTGGGATCTCAGTTCTCCCACCAGAGACAGAACCCATGCTCCCTGAACTAGAAGGTTGACCCTTAATCCCTAGGCCACCAGGGACATTCCAAGTCCTGTTCCTCCTTTCAACCACAGCCATCTGTTCTTCTCCCCTGTATGATCTTGGGAATCTACTGATATGCATTAGAGGATGGTCCATAACAGACGATGTAGGATGGGCTCCATGGTTTTCCACACATAACTGAGAAAGAGAGTCCATCAGTACTGGGATTATATATGGAATGTTTTTTTTGTGTGTTTTTTTTTTTTAATTTAGTGGAGTAGACAGACTTAGGAACCTGGGGCACACCCCTGCTTTTTTAGGCTTTGATGTCCCTACCAAAGATATGGAGGTCTAAAAGAATCGCCCCGACCCCAAGAGCCATCTCTCTTCCATTCCCAGATGAGGCCATCATAGAAGGAGAGCCTAAATAAGACAGGACAGTGAATGGCGAGGTGAGTCCTCCTAGCCCACCCTTGCCATAGCCCGAAGCCCTCCAATGCCCAATGCCCCAGCCTTCAAACATCACATTTCATTCCATCATTCACATCTCCTTCCTCTCAGGACCCATCAGCAGAGGATGCGATATTTGTCCACTTGAACTACAGGACCCTCTCTGAGAGATTGTTCATTCCCACTCCCCTAAACCACATGCACCTCTTCGCTGAGACCAGTATCTATGAGGAATTTGATGTAAACCAAGACCATGCTGACCCTGACCTGGCCCCATCCTTTGAGCACACAGAGTGTTATAAATTGAAGAGCTAGATCTCTTTTTAGAGGGGTTCCTCCGTGGGCACTCCTTCTCCTCCTCCAATGCACCCCCACAGCTCTGCAGTCAAGAGTGGATTCCAAGAATTATAGGATCGTCTTCAAAAATCCCACCAAATCTTAGTAATCCCCTGGCTATTCTAATACTCTATTTTAACTATGTAACCTTTTGGGAGAAGTTACTCTAATCAATTGCACATACTGGGTAGATTACCATGATGATCATATTTTCTTTTAATTCCAGTAAAGCATAAAAATTGCAAGTTGAGTCTTCAAATTATTCAGTTTAAAATAAAAGAAAGTCTTTAAAAAAAACCTGTGTTCAGTAATAGTTTACAAGGATGAACTTGTTTACAAGACAGGAACAGACTTGTAGACTTGGAGAACAAATTTAGAGTTACAGAGGGAAAGGATGAGGGGAGAGATAGATTGGAAGTTTAAGAGTGACATGTGCACGCTGCTATATTTAAAACAAAATGCTTTCCATGAAACAATAATAAAAGCAATGCAAGAAAGAAAAAGCAATGCAAGTTCGCCAAATTAAAAGAGGGAATATATTCTGTTTGAGATATCCAGTGTGGTGCCACTTGCCACATGAGGCTGTGTGTCTGTGTGCTAAGTCGATTCAGTCATGTCCGATGCTTTGTGAACCTATGAGGTTGTATAGCTCGCTAGGCTCCTCTGTGCATGGGATTCTCCAGGCAAGAACCCTGGAGTGGGTTGCCATGCCGTTCTCAAGGGGATCTTCTTGACCCAGGGGTCGAACCCACGTCTCTCATGTCTCTTGCATTGGCAGGCGGATTCTTTACCACTGACCCATCTGGGAAGCCCCTTCAACCTTTTGCAGCTGTGTGCACTGAGGGTGTTGGGGTTCCAGGGGTAGAAACAAGACAACAAGATCCCCCTCAGTGTGGATCCGCACTGGCCGATAAAGTACTTACCCAGCCGCACAGTACAGACAATGACGCTACACGTATAGGAAGTAAAGCATTCAGTTCTTCAGTTACAACCACCACATTTCAAGTGCTCAGGAGCATCATGTGGCCAGGTGCTACGGTGCTGGACAGAGCAGATATTTTAAAAGTCCCGTCATTACAGAATATTCTACTGGACATTCCACTCCAGATCACTGAGGGCTGCAGAGAGAACACTTGCCCCAGGGAGGCTTTGCATGTGTTGTGTTAATCCATAAATATTTGCATGTTTTGTCTCTTTTGCTTCTCTTCACCAAAGCCAAGGATTTGAGAATCTTGTGCCTTTTAAGTTATCAACTGGTGGCACAATGTGGCTTGGCTCAACCAAGCGGAGGGCTGAACAGGATAACACCATGAGGACCCCGATGTGAACTGAGCTGGCCAATAGGGTAAAAATCAAGCTCCATGGAGCCTTAGCTGCTCATTGAGCTCTCTGTGTGTGATGTCTCTCCTGGCTTAGAACTAAGCCACCCAAGAACTCTTTTACCAAGAAATGTTAGAATTGCTTAAAGTGAAGACATTCTGGGTCTCCTGTGTTGCTACTATCACTGTTTCCATTTTCCCCCTAATTATCTTTTTTTTTTCTTTTGGCCTTTAGGTGCAGGAACAGATGTCATGATCTTTATTTTTCTGAATGTTCACAGTGTAGACATGAACACCAGTTATTCTCATATATCTTCTTTAAAACATATTTGAATGTTAGCATTTGATGCCACATTCTGCAGAATCTGAATTCTTCAAACAACTAAAGAAGATGAGTTTACCTGGGTCATGGGTGTCTTTCTACTGTGTGGCACCAATGCCTGGTACACAGTAGGTGCTCTGCAATAATTTATGAACTGACTGAAGATGAGAAGTAAATTGCATAACAGAACGGGTGCTATCCACAAGTCTACAAGCAATAAATGCTGGAGAGGGTGTGGAGTAAATGGAACCCTCTTACACTATTGGTGGGAATGCAAGCTAGTACAGCCACTATGCAGAACAGTGTGGAGATTCCTTCAAAAACTGGAAATAGAACTGCCTTATGACCCAGAAATCCCACTGCTGGGCATACACACCGAGGAAACCAAAATTGAAAGAGACACATGTACCCCAATGTTCATCACAGCACTGTTTATAATAGCCAGGACATGGAAGCAATCTAGATGTCCATCAGCAGATGAATGGATAAGAAATCTGTGGCACATATACACAATGGAGTATTACTCAGCCATTAAAAAGAATACATTTGAATCCATTCTACTGAGGTGGATGAAACTGGAGCCTATTATACACAGTGAAGTAAGCCAGAAAGAAAAACACCAAGACAGTATACTAATGCATATATATGGAATTTAGAAAGATGGTAACGATAACCCTGTATGCGAGACAGAAAAAGAGACACAGATGTATAGAACAGTCTTTTGGACTCTGTGGGAGAGGGAGAGGGTGGGATGATGTGGGAGAATGGCATTGAAACATGTATAATATCATATAAGAAACGAATTGCCAGTCCAGGTTCGATGCATGATACAGGATGCTCGGGGCTGATGCACTGTGATGACCCAAAGGGATGGTATGGGGAGGGAGGTGTGAGAGGGGGGTTCAGGATGGGGAACATTTGTACACCCGTGGTGGATTCATGTTGATGTATGGCAAAACCAATACAATATTGTATAGTTGACAGAAAAACATTATGTTTGTTCCAAGTATTTAGAACTGAAATTTTAAAAAATACCATTTACAATAGCAACAAAAAATGAAATACCTAATTATAAATCTAACTGATATGCACATATCTATGTCCAGAAGACGATGAAACAGTGTGGAAAAAAATCAAATAAAATCTAAGTAAATGAAAAAAAAAACAATAAAATAAAATTTCGAAAAAAAAATAATTTATGAACTGACCCAAGATGAGAAGTAAATTCCATTTCTGGAAGGGACTGGGAAAATAAACTTATGAGTCCTAGTTGGAGCCAGACTGTCGACTCTGACTCAGGATGAGAACCTGGGTCCCAGCCTCTAGAGCAGGCGGTCAGACTGGGCAGAAAGAGAAAGAGCTGAGACCTCAGGTCTGGGCTGAGATGTCTCCTGAGCCCTGCCTGGAGACATCTGCACTGGGTCCATGGAGAGGCCGCCCCTGCCACAGCTCCACAGCCATGGGAACCCCGAAGGGTGGCAGCAGCCCCCCAGGGACCACATCCTTTTTGCCCTCTAGGGCCCCGTGGTCTCCTCATCTGTACAGGGCGGGGAGGTGGGGGGGGGCGGCTGGGTGCTCAGAGCTGCAGACATGCCTTCCATCCTCTCTGAGGTTCTCCTCCTTGGCCAGATGTGCAGGGCAGGGAGGGGACTGCAGGAGGACAAGGGACACCCACCCTGCCCCCAGTTCAAGGGAACCACAAGGCTCGGCCAGCTGGAGTGGCCAGGGATCCTTTTGGGAGAGAATCAGCCCAAGCTTTCAGTGGCAAATCTCACTTTCAGGGCTGAGTCTGGGCCAAGGGACCCTGAACCATGCAGGTGTGTTCCCCTGGGTCTCCTGGGACCCATATCTCACTTGATTCCCAGGAAATTGGTGGGGGGAAAGGCAGGGCACTGGGATTCTAGGCTGATGCTGGTGAAACCTGGAAGGGCTCCTGAGCTGAGCTGGGGATTGAGGGGTGGGGAAGTCCTGGGACTCAGCCTCTGACTTCCTTCCAGGGACCTTTCACGAACTCACCATCTGGGCTGAGACTCTTTTGGGCAGCTCAGGGTGCCCATGTGAACACACTGTATGCAGAGTTGGAATGTGAGAGTGAGTACACAGACCATCAGGGAGTATGCAGCAGTTGGCCTGCACTATTTGGAGAAGGAAATGGCAATGCATTCCAGTTTTCTTGCCTGGAAAATCCCATGTACATTGGAGCCTGCCAGCCTACAGTCCATAGGGTTACAAAGAGTCAGATATGACTGATTGACTTCATTTTCTTTCATTTTATTTTAAAATTTATTTATTTTACTGGTTCTATTTTTAATTCTCATTGTATACATATTTTATTGAAGTGTAGTTGACTTACAATGTTTCAGGTGCACAGCAAGGTGATTTTCAATTATACAAATATGCATACATTATTTTTCAGATTAGTTTCCATTTTAGGTTATTACAAGATATTGACTATAATTCCCCATGCTATACAGTAAATCTTTGTTGCTTGTTGCATATCTTTTTTAAAATTAGAAATCTAGCATTGTATTCATACTTCTATTTTTAAATTTATGGTATATTCCACATCTGTGTTATACTACACTTATAGTGAAAGCATGATGCCAAAATCCCACCATGTCCACGTTAAAGTAAATGGAAAACAATGGCAATGTTAATTGAGGGAGGTAATACTGAATTGCATTATGTTACTGGTGGGCATTTCTGGTGACTCAGGGGATAAAGAATCTGCCTGCAACGCAGGAGACTTGAGTCAACTCCTCAGTTGGGAAGATCTCCTGGAGAAGGAAATGGCAACCCACCCCAGCATTCTTGCCTGGAGAACCCCCATGGACAGAGGAGCCTGGCGGGTCACATCCCATGGGATCACAAAGAGTCAGACACGACTGAGGGACTAAACTATTTTCAAGGCTCTGAACTTGAAAGGTATAACACTTTCCCATTCGTATAGAGATAATAAGTGGCAGAACAGACAGAACCTTTTGTCTTGTCAGGGGCTTAAAGGGATATTATGACTAGACCTGCATAGACAGCTTCAATAACAAAGGATTCCAGAATTAAAAGATTTCCGCAGTGAAGGGGACATAAGTATAGCTATGGCTGATCCATGTGGATGTATGGCACAAGCCATCACAGTATTGTAATTGTCCTGGAGCCAATTATACAGAGTGAAGTAAGCCAGAAAGAAAAACACCAATACAGTACACTAATGCATATCTATGGAATTTAGAAAGATGGTAATGATAACCCTGTATGCAAGACAGCAAAAGAGACTCAGATATATAGAACAGCCTTTTGGACTCTGTGGGAGAGGGAGGGTGGGATGATTTGGGAGAATGGCATTGAAACATGTGTAATATCACATAAGAAATGAATCACCAGTCCAGGTTTGATGCAGGATACAGGATGCTTGGGGCTGGTGCACAGGGATGACCCAGAGGGATGGTATGGGGAGGGAAGTGGCAGGGGGGTTTAGGATTGGGAACACGTGTACACCCGTGGCAGATTCATGTTAATGTATGGCAAAACCAATACAATATTGTAAAGTAATTAGCCTCTAATTAAAATAAATAAATTTAAATTTAACAATTAATTAATTAAGGGGAAACAAAGCTTGCAACAGGACTTCCCTGGTGGTCCACTGGTTGAGAATCTGCCTGCCTATGTGGGGGACACGGGCCCAATCCCGGGAATGGGAAGATTCCACATGCCTCAGGGCAGTTCAGCCCGTGGGCCACAAGCCCACGTGCCTAGAGCGGGTGCTCCACAACAAGAGAAACCACGGTGATGAGAGACCCTACACACAGAAAGGAGCAGCCCCCACTTCCTGCAAATAGAGAAAGCCTGTGCACAGATTGATGACCCAGCACAGCCATTAATTAGTTAATTAAAACACTGCAACAACCAGCCACACCTCCTCCTCTTTTAGTGTGTGTGTGTGTGTCAGTGTGAAAGTGTGAGTTCATGTGTGGGTATTTCATCTGTATTGTTCTCTCTTCTCCTTGGAATTTTCTTCCCCACGGGCTAGGGTTATTTTACATTCAGTAAACACTGTTTGACCATCCCTCTCACTCCCCAGCAAGCCCATCTAACTCAGGTAAGATGATTCTTTGGGGCACAAGTTCACGATCTCATTGGTCTGCTGGCTTTCCAAACAAACTCACTCTTCCTTTCCTGAGGACCTCATCACTCTGTCCCTTGACAAACAACCTGAGGTGGGACTCAGAACACATTCATGAGATTAGCAGAGGTGTCATTCATTTTAGACAAAATCCATAGACGTCACTCTCACAATTGATATCTGTGGTTTAAAAGAAGATACACAGATGGCCAACAGGCATATGAAAAGATGCTCAGCATTGCTCATTAGTAGAGAAAGGCAAATCGACACTGCAAGGAGGTACCACCTCATAGCGATCAGAATGGCCATCATTAGACAGTTGATGAATAACAGATGCTGGAGAGGGTGTGGAGAAGAGGGAAACCCTCTTACACTGTTGGGGGAGTGGAAACTGGTGCAGCCACTGTAGAAAACAGTATGGAAGTTCCTCAAAAAAAGTAAAAACACGTACGAGACAGCAAAAGAGACACTAAAAAAAAAAAAAAAAAGTAAAAACAGAGTTTCCATATGATCCAACAATTCCAATCCCAAGCATATATCTGGAAAAAACTATACCTTGAAAAGATTCATGCACCCCTATGTTCATAGCAGCAAAACTTACAATAGCCAAGACATGGGAACAGCCTAATTGTCCATTGACAGATGAATGGATAAAGAAGATGTATATTCTTATACACACAGAGAATGGAATACCATTCAGACACTAAAAAATTGAAATCATGCCATTTGCAGCAGTATGGAAGAACCTGGAGATTAATATATTAAGTGAAGTAGACAGAAAGAGAAAGACAATTTTCTGTGATATCACCCATCTGTGGAATCTAAAAGGAACATATCAAGGAAACAGGAACAGACTCACAGACATAGAGAACAGGCTTGTGGTTGCCAAGGAGGGAAGGACTGGGAGCTTCGGATTAACAGATGAAATCTATTTATACATAGAATGGATAAAGAATGAGGTCCTACAGTATAGCACAGGGAATTTTATTCAGCATCTTGGCATAAATCTTATTGGAAAAGAATATATATGTCGAGCTGAATCAATTTGCTGTACAGCAGAAATGAACTATCCTTGAATAATTTTTTTAATCTTTAAAAATTTGTGGTTTCTATATCTGCAATGAAACATTACATGGCAAAAAATGCACAAACTGAAAGGACAAATAATGCAGATCAATTCTGAAACATGATATTTAGTAAATAAGAGGAAATTTTAAGAAGGGTGACTGTACTGTTACTCCATTACATACATAATGACCAAGAGGAGGCCAGATTTATTACTTATGAAGCATCACTAATCTTAACGACCCCCACCACCAGCAAAATGGTGTGGAATCACTGCCCTTACTGAGGTTCTTTCCTGTCTATGAACAACCGCTGAACTGGGTGTATGTCTGCCCTTGGAGTCCTGGAACAGCTGGGCAATTTTGCCCCAGTTTGGAGTTGATTGTTGTGGACACGCCCCTCACTCAAGCATTCTGCAGCTTGGAAGTCCCTACTTGACATATTTTGTGTTCATCTGAGTATCTAGGAAGCAAGATTGTCCACCTTTTCAGGCAGAACAAACCCCCCTCCCAAAAAAACACCACAGTCATCTTTACACACGTTATCTTGTGTACACGTGTGGTCCTTGGATTGGAAACGGAGGAAGAGAGAGAGACAGAGAGAGTGTTGTGTGTGCAAAGTTTCCACTCACAGTCACGAAATAATTTCAGATGAGGAAGAGTCAGAAAAGACAAATATCACATGATATCGTTTACTTGTGACATCTAAAAAAATGAACTTATTTACAAAACAGACTCACTGAGAATGAACTTACTGTTACTGGGTGGGATAGTGTCAGGGGGAGCTTAGATTGGAATTTTGGGACTGACATATACTCACAGCTATATTAAAAATGCATGACCACAAGGACCTACTGTATAAAACAGAGAATTCTACTTAATATTCTGTAACTACCTAAGTGGGAAAAGAACTCGAAAAGCAATAGATGCATGTATATGTATAACTGAATCACTTTGTTGTACACCTGAAACTAACACAGTTAGTTTCTTAATCACACATATTACAATGTAGCATTTTTAAGTATTTTCAAAGAACCATAATTAGCAAGTCTGGTCCTCCCATAAGAATGCAGAATAAAAGTCTCTATTAATTAGTCTTTAATTGGCAACCTGCACTGAGCTTGAACACGAGGTGGGAACATGTGATTTCTCTTCTTTGAAGAGTTAAGGTTAATGAGATTTATCAAGAGCTTGGGAAAAGCATCCTGCATGCTATACACTGAATCGCCATTTCTACTTCCTAAAGGCAGCAAGATCTGTCTGAATCCTTTTATGTTTACAGTGTTCAGAGAAACAAAAAGTGATGCTCGGGTCATGAGGTGTGCTCCGTGATGCGGCTCAAGTCAGACTTCCATCCCTGGTGTGAGAAGAGGCTGGCCATCTTCCCATGTGACATGAACCAGGCTGAATATACCAACACCGCCCGCCTTCCGCATCCTGTGACTCTGTCAGCTTTGCTCAGTTCTGCCTCCTGTCTCACAGAAGCAGAGCCATGTGCCCCACACTCCTCAGCCTCCTGAGTCTTGGTGAGTCCAGAAAGACACAGTCGGAGAGGGTTATGGTGGAAATCGGGGGGTTGTCGCATCACTGACCATGTTCCCTGCATGAGGGTACAAAGACCATGGGGTCCATCGGGACAAGCCATCTCTGACGTGGTTTTTCTTCTAGGGTTCTGTGTCAGTCTCAGGATCTGGGCAGCTGTGGGTGAGTCCTCCCCATCCCTTATTTCTCTGTTGAGCAGAGCAGCTGGGGCTGAGGCAGATGACACTGGGGGATCGGGGTGAGAACCCTGTGAGTACAGTGAGAGCCGCCTGCCCTGTGGATCCCAGGTCCTCCTACTGGCCTTGATAGTCATCTTCACTCTCCCCAGAGGTTAGCCCAGCTCTGGACTCTGGACCTGAAGGCACAGTGTGAAGTCTGGGAACTGGGAGCTAGGCCCACTGAGTGCCATTTCTATCATGAGAGGGAGGCAAGAGGCTGCACCTCACAGACCCTCCCCTACAAGGTGGCTCATGGCATCTCCAACCGGCCCTTAACAACAGGATCTGCAGGATGCCTACTGGACTGGACTCCAGGGAAGGGTCTGGTCATCAGGCAGGGCCACCTGGACCTTGTCACACCTTTGATGTAGGTTAGCTAACAAAGGAGCCATGTTCAAGCTTTATTTCCTTCTTTTCAGTCAAGTGGCTTTTTCACTTGTTACCTGTGTTACTGTTAGTCGCTGAGTTGTGTCCGACTCTTTGTGACCCCACGGACTGTACCTCACCAGGCTCCTCTGTCCATGGGATTCTCCAGGCCAGAATACTGGATGGGGTTGCCATTTGCTTCTCCAGGCAATCTTCCCTACCTGGGGAATGAGCCCTGCTCTCCTGCCTTGCAGGAAGTTTCTTTACCATTTGAGTTACAACAAATCCAACAGGGAAGACCTCTCCCTTCTTTTCCATGCATCAGTTGTTTTTGTGTGTGTGTGTGTGGTGTTTTCCTTTGCCTGCATCGCACAGTGTGCAGGATCTCAGTTCCATGATTAGGGATTCAACCTGGGCCCTTGGCAGAGAAAGTGCTGAGTCCTAATGACTGGACCACCCAGGAATCCCCAGTGTTTTGTGTTCTGAGAGAGTTTTCAACATTTTGTCAACCCAAGGAGTTCTTCTTCTCCTGATAAGAATCACTGCTGAGAATCATATTCTTAGAATCTCCGTGATGTCTGTCCTGGGTTGACTGTGTCTCTGTCTGTCCCCAAGCCCCAGGTGTTCTTGAGTATCAGGGTGATGCACTTTAGGGTTGGTGCCTTGGACGAAGTGAAGGGGAAGCACTCCAATAAGACCAGTGGGGAGAGGGGACCATTCCTATTTTCCTCTCAAAACCTGTGCCTCCTTCTCTCCTAGGTGAATATGACAAGCCCTCTTTGTCAGCCTGGCCAAGCCCCATGGTTCCCTTAGGACAGACTGTGACTCTTCAGTGTCACTTCCGTTCTCCACTTAAGAGATTCAGACTGTTCAAAACAGATGGGACCAGTTTGCCCGAGCTCCATGGAAATCATTTCAACACCTTCACCCTTGGCCCAGTGACCAGAGAACATGCCGGGTCCTACACATGTTCTGGATTCTCCAGGTCTCTTGCTGTGTTTTCCAGACGCAGTGACCCCCTGAAGATTGTGGTCACAGGTAGGAGGGGTCCAGCCCAGCCCAGGACAGCCGTCTATGCAGGCAATCCCATCCTAGGTCCAAGTTCCTTACATGGTCCAAGATTTACTCAGGATTTCCAGCCAGGAATGAAGCAGGAAAGAGAACCCACTCTGAGAGTTTAAACTCAGGGTGTTGAATAGATGGGGTGCTCCGGCAAAGGAAGGAGGAGCCTCCGTAGGCATTAGTTAGACAGGATGCTGCCACTGCCTGCCACCAGGGAGGATGGGGAATGACCCTGATCCAGCACCTGCCACCCAGTAGGGAGCTGTAATCCCATATGAAGGAGCTGGAGCCCCAGGGAGGAGTCACAGGAATGTCTCCAGAGGCATGAGGTGGGGTCACAGATGGGGAAATGTTCCCTTTTTTCTCCACCTCCTTTCCAATCTCCTGCCAGTCATCACCCACATTCTAGATGAGTGTGAATGGAGTCAGGGAATGCATCATCAGAACGACCCAGCTCCCCACCACACATATTAGGGACAGGATGAAGCTGAGAGCATGGCAACCCACTCCAGTATTCTCGCCTGGAGAATCCTATGGACAGAGAAGCCTGGCAGGCTATGGTTCATGGGGTTGCAGAGAGTTGGACAGGACTGAAGTGTCTGAGTATGCGTGCATGAAGCTGAGAGCAGATCCAACAGCTAAACAGTTTAGAATAAACACAGAAGAGGCTGGAGGGCTTGAGCAAAGAGAAACATAAAAGCATGAGCTAGAGCCCAAGAACAAGGCTAAAGAAAATGCAACAAAACACACAGGAAGGGTAATTGACTTTGATGGTTCACGGGGACATTTTTCACACCTTCAGATGTCAGGGGAAGCGCTGAGGTGGGGTGACTCACTGAAGCTCACAACCTCTTTGCTCCTAGGTGTGTTCACAAAACCCTCCATCTCAGCCCACCCCAGCCCCCTCATGCGTGCAGGAGAGAATGTGACTCTACGCTGTCACTCACCACTATTGGACAAATTTATCCTGCACCAAGAAAACAGCACAGGGCATTTCCAGAGACGTGGAGAGATGCTCACTCGTGGGCATGCCCCAGCTGACTTCATCATTGGCCCCATGACTTTGGCTAGTGCGGGCACCTACAGATGCTACGGCTCTCTCAGACACTCCCCCTATAAGTGGTCAGCTCCGAGCGATCCTGTGGACATCGTCATCACAGGTGAGTGTGGCCAGGCCAGTCCCTTCTGCTCTCTGTGTCACAGATGGTCTGGTGTCTAGTCCAGAATCAGTACTGGGAGAGAATGACAGGCATGCAGAGACACTCACAAACTCAGGAGAGGGAACAAACCCAGAGAGAGAGGAGGTGTGAACACGGAAGGGGAAAGAGAACAGAGTCCCTGCCATGTGCTAAGGAGAAGACACAGCTGGAGAGAGAGTGAAGGAGCAAGAATGTGAAAGAACGACTAATGGAGAAAAATGTACCAGAGCAGGGACCCAGACAATTCCCCACTCAGGCAGCCAACAATGGTTGGTTAAGGGGTTGGTTTCCCGCTTTCATATCAGAGCTCCCTTGCTCTGTCAGCAGCACACTGTGGTACCAGACGCCCTTGCAGTCTGGCCCCTGGGTGATCGAGATGGAGGTTGACACCCTGAAGTTGCTCAGCCTTGTGGTTTAACGCATCCTTCTGCACAAAGAGGGGGGAGTGGTCCCTCCAACCCTCCCACTAAGGAGTCATGTCCAGCCCCTGGGGTCGTGCAGGACAGCACTGAACACTCCCTTAAGAATGAGGTGGTCAAAGATCCTGTGACTTTCTGGCAATTTCCACTCCATAATCTCTGCTTCTGGTTCAATACCATGTTTTCTGATGGTCCCAGCTGTAGTTAGTAGGTTACATTTTTCAAGAGCAGCCCAATCTGGTTGATTTTTTAAATCTATTTTTTCTTATTTATTTTTGTTGAAGTTTAGTTGATTTAAGATGTTGTTAATTCCTGTTGTACAACAGAATGATTCAGTTATTCATATACATATATTCTTTTTTTAAAAAAGGATATTACTAGTTTGCATTCCCACCAAAAGTGTAAGAGGTTTCCCTTTTCTCCACACCCTCTCCAGCATTTATTGCTTGTAGACTTTTGGATAGCAGCCATTCCAACTGTATGAAATGGTTCCTCATTGTGGTTTTGATTTGCATTTCTCTGATAATGAGTGATGTTGAGCATCTTTCATGTGTTTGTTAGCCATCTGTATGTCTTCTTTGGAGAAATGTCTGTTTAGTTCTTTGGCCCATTTTTTGATTGGGTCCTTTATTTTTCTGGAATTGAGCTGCAGGAGCTGCTTGTCTGTTTTTGAGATTAATTCTTTGTCAGTTGCTTCATTTGCTATTATTTTTTCCCATTCTGAAGGCTGTCTTTTCACCTTGCTTATAGTTTCCTTCATTGTGCAGAAGCTTTAATTTTAATTAGGTCCCATTTGTTTATTTTTGCTTTTATTTCCAATATTCTGGAAGGTGGGTCATAGAGGATCCTGCTGTGATTTATGCCGAAGAGTGTTTTGCCTATATTCTCCTCTAGGAGTTTTTTAGTTTCTGGTCTTACATTTAGATCTTTAATTCATTTTGAGTTTATTTTTGTGTATGGTGTTAGAAAGTGTTCTAGTTTCATTCTTTTACAAGTGGCTGACCAGTTTTCCCAGCACCACTTGTTAAAGAGATTGTCTTTTCTCCATTGTATATTCTGCCTCCCTTGTCAAAGATAAGGTGTGCATAGGTGTGTGGATTTATCTCTGGGCTTTCTATTTTGTTTCATTGATCTATATTTCTGTCTTTGTACCAGTACCATACTGTCTTGATGACTGTGGCTTTGTAGTAGATCCTGAAGTCAGGCAGGGTGATCCCTCCAGTTCTATTCTTCTTTTCATGATTGCCTTGGCTATTCAAGGTTTTTTGTATTTACATACAAATTGTGAAATTATTTGTTCTAGCTCTGTGAAAAATACCCTTGATACGTCGATAGGAATTGCATTGAATCTATAGATTGCTTTGGGTAGTATACTCATTTTCACTATATTGATTCTTCCGATCCATGACCATGGTATATTTCTCCATCTATTAGTGTCCTCTTTGATTTCTTTCACCAGTGTTTTATAGTTTTCTATATATAGGTCTTTAGTTTCTTTAGTTAGATATATTCCTAAGTATTTTGTTCTTTTCATTGCAATGGTGAATGGAATTGTTTCCTTAACTTCTCTTTCTATTTTCTCATTATTAGTGTATAGGAATGCAAGGGATTTCTGTGTGTTGATTTTATATCCTGCAACTTTACTATAATCCTTGATTGGCTCTAGTAATTTTCTGGTGGAGTCTTTAGGGTTTTCAATGTAGAGGATCATGTCATCTGCAAACAGTGAGAGTTTTACTTCTTCTTTTCCAATCTGGATTCTTTTATTTCTCTTTCTGCTCTGATTGCTGTGGCCAAAACTTCCAAAACTATGTTGAATAGTAGTGTTGAAAGTGGGCACCCTTGTCTTGTTCCTGACTTTAGTGAGAACAGTGTGGAGATTCTTTACAAAACTGGAAATAGAACTGCCTTATGACCCAGCAATCCCACTGCTCGGCATACACAACGAGGAAACCAGAATTGAAAGAGATACATGTGCCCCAGTGTTCATCACAGCACTGTTGATAATAGCCAGGACATGGAAGCAATCTAGATGTCCATCAGCAGATGAATGGATAAGAAAGCTGTGGTAGAGGACACTTTTTTCTTAAGTATACTAATGTAATGCCTGAAGTAAGAAGCATTTTCAAAAGGTCACTGAGATCATATCTTGTTCAAAACATCAAAGGAAAAACAGATATCTAAATTAGTAACTCCTGACTTAAATCTGCACATTCTAACCATATTTGTCATAATTTACATCCCTTTAGATAATTGAAAAGCAATTCAAATTAAAAAATTTTAAGTTTGCTTTGTAGAAAAAGTCTGCATTAAAATCTGTGAGGTGAAAACTGTAAAAATCAGAGTAAAGCATTTCCCAAAGCATGTTTTATTGGATATTAACAGGTTTCTATGACCCAATAAGTTTGGGAAATGCTGAATTAAACAAAGTTATACAGGTTTTGTTAGTCCAGGCTTTCTTGAGGCCCTTAATATATATTAATCAAATTTCTATGAGAAAAATTTAGTATGCAGCACTTCCCAAAAGTATTTATCAATGGAACCCTTTTTTCACAGAGTATTTTATGGAACCGGTACTCCCAGAACATAATAGAAAAACAAAAAACAAAAAAAAGAAAGCTGTGGTACATATACACAATGGAGTATTACTCAGCCATTAAAAAGAATACATTTGAATCAGTTCTAATGAGGTGGATGAAACTGGAGCCTATTATACAGAGGGAAGTAAGCCAGAAAGAAAAACACCAATACAGTATACTAACACATATCTATGGAATTTAGAAAGATGGTAACGATAACTCTGTATGTGAGACAGCAAAAGAGTCACAGATGTATAGACAGTCTTTTGGACTCTGTGGGAGAGGGCGAGGGTGGGATGATTTGGGAGAATGACATTGAAACATGTATAATATCATATAAGAAACGAATCGCCAGTCCAGGTTCAATGCATGATACAGGATGCTCATGATACATGATATAGAATACAGGGCTGGTGCACTGGGATGACCAGAGGGATGGTATGGGGAGGGAGGTGGGAGGGGGGCTCAGGATGGGGAACACATGTATACCTGTGTACACCCATTGCGGATTCATGTTGATGTATGGCAAAACCAATGCAATATTGTAAAGTAATTAGCCTCCAATTAATATAAATTAATTTATATTAAAAAAATTTTTTTAAATCTCAGTTCTGGAAACAGATCATAAAAAAACGATATTAGATGACACTCCATCTTAAAAATTATTTATTTTTTTAAAAAAGGATTTTAAACGACACCCATATTTAAAGTTATGTTTGAATGTTTCCCTGTGCTGAGTATCTGTTACTGTGGATCTTTCTCTCCTGCCAGTGGGCGGCCTTCTCATTGCAGTGTTGCTCTTGTTGCACACTTTGGGCTTTAGTCCTATACTTAGGACTAGAGTTACTTTGTGCTCTAAGATCAAGGTCTCCTCCTTCCAGGTCTGTCCAAGAAACCCTCTCTCTCAGCCCAGGAGGGCCCCGTGGTGAGGTCAGGAGAGAATGTGACCTTGGTCTGCAGCTCTGAAAGCACTTTTGACCAGTTCCATCTGCTCAGGGATGGGGAGAACCTTGGGAGCCCACTTGCTGGAGGGCGGAGCCCCCATGGAGCACTCCAGGCAGAGTTCCCTCTGGGTCCTGGGACCCCAGACCACAGTGGTGTCTACAGGTGCTACGGCTCCTTCACTCACTCTCCCTACTCGTGGTCAGACTCCAGCGACCCACTGTTCCTGTCTGTCACAGGTGAGGAACCTCTTCCTGGCCCATGCTTTCTTGTTGCTATTCCAGCTTGCTGTTGCTAAGCTGTGTCCAATTCTTAGCGACCCCTGGATTGCAGCACAACAGAGTCCTCTGTCCTTCACTATCTCCACTTCATGGATCACAGCCTTGTCCTGGTGAAGGGGATGCGTAACTCAATGAAGCTATCAGCCATGTCGTGCAGGGCCACCAAGACTGACGGGTCATCGTGAAGAGTTTGGACAACACGTAGTCCCCTAGAGGAGGAAATGGCAACCCACTCCAATATTCTTGTCTCCAGAACCCCAAGAAGATTCCCATGTTTCACAATGCACTAAATTACATTGCGTTGGCCAAGAAGTCCATTTGGGTTTTTCCATAACATCTTACTCTAACACTGAGCTCTATCTCTAAGGCTCTGTGCTGGTGTCAGGGGAATGTTAGGGCTTCTGGAGAAATGGAGGCAATGAGAACCAGAGAGGAAGAGAGATGGTAGATGGCATCTCAACCCTCTTCCACCTCCAGTATGGATGCTCCACATTAGAATCCTGTCTATCCAGGCAATAAAGAAAAAGGTCAGTGTAGACCCAGGAGGAGGAGAGGCTGGGCTGATTTGGGAAGATCAGAGATTGCATTGGCTCCTTGCTCTTAGTCTTTTCCCAGAAGCAGCTCTGACATACAGGTGATTTCCCAATTAAGTAGCATAGACATTCATTCCTGGAGCAGAAAGAATGTCTCTAGCTTACAGCTGTCTTTCACCACCAGACATATCCTTCCCACATCCTTCCACCATCACATCTCCAGGATGGAGGGTCTACTCAACGCATTCACAGGGAGGAGCCAGAGGTCTCCCCTCATCCCATCAGTGCTCTGAGGGATGACAGAGTCAAGAACAGCCAGGAGGCCAACCTTCCAGAAAGAATAGTCCTCATCCAGTCAGTATGAGGAAGATCACTTGTTCACCCCTGTCTTTTTTCTCCTAGGATCCACTACAAGTACTTGCCCATCAACCATGGATCCACACACCACAGAAGGTAAGCAAGATGGTCTCCTATCTCAGCAAATTTCTGAGTGACAGAGGGTTCCTGTGTGAGTGTTGGCTCTGCCACCTCCCAGCTCTGTGACTTTGGGCTCCTCAACGTCCCTGTTAAGTTAGCATTTGAGACCATGGTCTGCAGGAGACCCACAGGGGGCATTGAGCTTCTCATGCTCTGTGACTGGGAATTTCTAAACTGGACAAAGTGGGTCAGAGTGACCTGATCCCATGCTTAAGGGAGATATTTACCTCCCCTCCACCAGGATCTTTGGAGATGGATGCGGGGGGACAAGGGGAGAATTTTAGGGAGCATCTTAAATATGTGTTATTTCTCTGAATAGTGTTTTATGAACTAAACATTCCACAGTTCAGATATATAAGTGCCGTGTCTTCTTGAGGATTCCATTCCAGGTCTATGTGGATGGAGGGGAAATGTATTGTGGATTAACGCGGTCTCCATTCATGTAAAAATGCCATGCCTTGTAATATGGGGCAGCAGACAATAACTGCGTCAATGCCCAGGAGACCTTGATTCAGACCTCAGCTGGTCTTGCACAGCCTCTTTATTTTATCCACTGCTAGCATCTCTCCTGGATGCTTTGGTACCTTCTGGGAAGTGGAGACCATAACTGATCAGGTTGACAGATGCTGACAGTTTGACACAAGGATACAATAAATCCCGTGTGTAGGGGCACAGCCTACTCAACAAATAACCAGATTTTCTTCCATTTGCCTGTTGGTAGAAGCACCACTTCCTCTAGAACACTCCAGCACGTGGTACATTGTCCTTGGGCTTGTCATAGCCTTCACCTCTACCAGCATCATCCTTGCTGCTCTTGTCTGTCACTGGTTTTCTACCCAAAATCGTAAGTCTGAAGGTGGCGAGCTCAGCATCATCTGACCCAAAGGGAGGTGGGTTCACAGCAGAGAATGGCATTTTCACTTCCTGTAGGTTAAAAACTGATTTCCGGTGTTGAGATCCCTGATGGAACATCTTCCAGAGACCCATGGAACCCTGTTCTTTTTATGAAAATATGTGTTGATTTATTCTTGGCTGCATCAGGTCTTGGCTGCAGCATGGGGGATCCTCATTGTGGTGCTGCGGTGCAGTTCAAGGCTCCAGAGCTCGTGGGCTCTTGGGGCTTAGTTGCTTCAAGGCAGGTGGAATCATAGTTCTCCCACCAGGGATAGAGCCTGCGCCCCCCTGCACTGGATGAGGGGGTCTTAATCCCTGAGCCACGAGGTACATTCTGAGCCCTGTTCTTCCCTTCAACCACAGCCATCTGTTCTTATTCCCTACATGATCTTGGGAATCTGCTGTTACACAGAAAAGGATGGTCCATAACAGAAGATGTAGGATGGGTCCATGGGTTTGCACAGGTTCATGAGACAGTCTGTGAATGGCTGGGCTTGTATATGGCTGTTTGTGTGTGTGTGACTGTGTGTGTGTAGTAGACAGTCTCTACTCCTGGGGTATACCCCTGCCTTTTTCTGGCTTTGATATCCCCATCAAAGATATGGAGGTCTGGAATAACTGCCTCCACCCTGAAGAGCCTTGACTCTCTTCCATTCACAGATGTTGCCGTCATGGAAGGAGAGCCCAATGAAGACAGAACAGTGAACAGTGAGGTGAGTCCTCCCAGGCCAAACCCTTGCCATAGCCTGAGCCCTTCCAATGCCTAATGCCCCAGCCTTTGAAGATCACGTCTCAGTCCATCATTCACACCTCCTTCCTCTCAGGATCCTGCAGCAGAAGATGTGATATACGCCCACTTGAACCACGGGACCCTCTCCAAGAGACTGTTCACTCCTGCTCCCCTGAGCCCCATGCACCCCTTCACCGAGCCGATTATCTATGAAGAATTAAATGTTAACCAAGACCATGCTGAGCCCTGACCTGGCTCCAGGCTGTGAGCACATGGAGTGTTACAAATCGAGAACTTAGATCTCTTTTTTAAGGGCTTCCTCCATGGACACTCCTTCTCCTCCTCCAAAGCAGCCCAGCAACTCTGAGGTAACAGTGCAGTCCAAGAATTATAGGATCGTCTTCAAAAATCCCACAAACTCTTAGTAGTATCCTGGCTATTTTAGGACTACATTTTATCTATCTCACCATTTGGGGAGAAGGTATAATCAATCACACATCTGGGTAGGTTACTATGATCATCCTACTTTTTCTAAAATTCCAATAAAGCATAAAAAATTTGCCAGTTGGTTCTTCAAATTATTCAGTTTTTTAAAAAAAAAACAGGAGGAGGAGCTAAGATGGCTGAGGAGTAGGACGGGGAGAACACTTTCTCTCCCACAAATTCATCAAAAGAACATTTAAACTCTGAGTAAATTCCACAAAACAACTTCTGAATGCCAGCAGAGGACATCAGGCACCCAGAAAAGCAACCCATTGTCTTCGAAAGGAGGTAGGAAAAAATATAAAAGACAAAAAAGAGACAAAAGAGGGAGGGACGGAGCTCCATCACGGGAAGGGAGTCTTAAAAAGAGAGAAGTTACCAAACACCAGGAAACATTCTCACTGCCGGGTCTGTGCCAAGCCTTGGAAGCACAGAGGGCAACATAAAAGGGAGGAAAAATAAATAAACAATTAAAACCTACAGATTTCGAGCCCTAGGATAACTCCCCCAGTGGAGAAGCAGCGCAGATGCCTGCATCTGCCATTAGCAAGCGGGGGCTGGGCAGGGAGGCACGGCACAGGCTGCATCGCTTAGAGTAAGGATCTGGCCTGAATACCCTGAGTGCTACCTTAGCGAAATAATTTGGGCCAGCAAACCAGACTGTGGGATATCTACCACGCGAAAAGCCAGCCCTAACCTAAGACACCACCAGGCCCGTGCATGGAACAAAGGACTATACAGAGATAGCTGGCTGCAGACCGTCCCCCTCCGGTGACAGGCAGCCAGAGCCAGAAGGGGGCAATCGGAGCCCCAGAGAGACATTATCTACAAAACTGTAAGCAGGCTTCTTTGCTAACTAAAACTTCTTGGGGTTCTGGACAGTTAACATCCGCCTGAGAAGGTGCGCTGGTTGTACACCCAGATAACCGAGCGGCGGGGAGGCGATAAGTCACAGCAACTGCGCTCACCAAACACCTCATCACCTGAGCTGCTCAGACCTGGGGATGGCACAAAACGCAGGCCCAACCGAGTCTGTGCCTCTGAGGACTACCCGAGTGCCTGAACCTGAGTGGCTTAGACCTGGGAGGTGCAAGCAGCCCAGGGCTGGCCGCGGATGTGTCCCAGCAGAGCAACCTAGAGCCTGAGCAGTGTGGGCAGGAAGGCTACACGTGCCATGAGCGGGGGCAGGCCCAGTGTGGCTGAGGCACTGTGAGCACACGCCAGGCTTATTTATTTGCAGCGTCCCTCCCTCCCCACAGCACGACTGAACAAGTGAGCATTAAAAAAAAAAAAAAAAGGTGTCTACCACCGCCCCCTTTGTATCAGGACAGAAATCAGACACTGAAGAGACCAGCAAACAGAAGAAGCTATAACAGAGGGAACCGCCTTGGAAGCTACAGGCAATAGATTAAAACTCCGTGGTTAGTACCGACTACATAGGAAGGGGCCTGTAGATCTTGAGAAATATAAGCCAGAACAAGGAACTGGCTGAAAATGAACTGAACCCACAATACCCACAACAACATCAGAGAAAGTCCTATATATATTTTTACTATTTTTATGATCTTTCTTTCTTTCTTTTTTTTAATTAAAAAAAAATTTTAAGTCCTCTATTACTCCTTTAATTTTCACTTTTATAACCTACTATTACTTTGCAAAAAAAAGACCCTTTTTTAAAAAAAAAGCAAACTTCATATTTTTTTATAAGTTTTGTGACCTTGTTTTGTTTGTTTTTTTCTTCTTCTTCTTCTTTTCTTTAACATTGTATTTTTGAAATTCCAAACTCTACTCTAGATTTTTTCTTTCTAAATTCCATATATATGCGTTAGTATACTGTATTGGTGTTTTTCTTTCTGGCTTACTTCACTCTGTATAATAGGCTCCAGTTTCATCCACCTCATTAGAACTGATTCAAATGTATTCTTTTTAATGGCTGAATAATACTCCATTGTGTATATGTACCACAGCTTTCTTATCCATTCATCTGCTGATGGACATCTAGGTTGCCTCCATGTCCTGGCTATTATAAACAGTGCTGCGATGAACATTGGGGTACTCGTGTCTCTTTCCCTTCTGGTTTTCTCAGTGTGTATGCCCAGCAGTGGGATTGCTGGATCATAAGGCATGTCTATTTCCAGTTTTTTAAGGAATCTCCACACTGTTCTCCATAGTGGCTGTACTAGTTTGCATTCCCACCAACAGTGTAAGAGGGTTCCCTTTTCTCCACACCCTCTCCAGCATTTATTACTTGTAGACTTTTGGATAGCAGCCATTCTGACTGGTGTGAAATGGTACCTCATAGTGGTTTTGATTTGCATTTCTCTGATAATGAGTGATGTTGAGCATCTTTTCATGTGTTTGTTAGCCATCTGTATGTCTTCTTTGGAGAAATGTCTATTTAGTTCTTTGGCCCATTTTTTGATTGGGTCATTTATTTTTCTGGAGTTGAGCTGTAGGAGTTGCTTGTATATTCTCGAGATTAGTTGTTTGTCAGTTGCTTCATTTGCTATTATCTTCTCCCATTCTGAAGGCTGTCTTTTCACCTTGCTAATAGTTTCCTTTGATGTGCAGAAGCTTTTAAGGTTAATTAGGTCCCATTTGTTTATTTTTGCTTTTATTTCCAATATTCTGGGAGGTGGGTCATAGAGGATCCTGCTGTGATGTATGTCAGAGAGTGTTTTGCCTATGTTCTCCTCTAGGAGTTTTATAGTTTCTGGTCTTACGTTTAGATCTTTAATCCATTTTGAGTTTATTTTTGTGTATGGTGTTAGAAAGTGTTCTAGTTTCATTCTAGATTTTTAACCTTTGCTTTTTGGTATTTGTTATCAATTTTGTACCTATATTTTCTTTATAATTTTTGTGACTTTTTTTTCTTTTTCTTTTTCTCTCTTTCTTTTCCTTCTTCTTTTCTTTAACATTGTATTTTTGAAATTCTGAACTCTACTCTAGATTTTTAAATTTTTCTTTTAGGTATTTGTTACCAATTTTGTATCTTTAAGAACCCAATCTTCAGTACCCATTTTTTACTAGGGAGCAAGATTCCTGGCTTGACTGCTCTCTCCCCCTTCAGACTCTCCTTTTTTTCCACCAGGTCGCTTGTGTCTCCTCCCTAACCCCTCTCTACTCTACCCAACTCTGAATTTCTGTGTGTTCCAGATGGTGGAGAACACTTAGGGAACTGATTACTGTCTGGATCTGTCTGTCTCCTTTTCATTCCCTCCTTTTATCCTCCTGGCCACCTCTGTCTCCTTCCTCCTTCTTCTCTTCTCTGTATAACTCCGTGAACATCTCTGAGCGGTCCAGTTGTGGAGTGCATAATCAAGTAATCGTAAGGAAGTGATTACTGATTAGCCTGCTCTCTCCTCTATTGATTCCACCTCATCTCATTCGGGTCACCTCTAACTCCCTCCTCCCTCTTCTCTTCTCCATGTAACGCTGTGAACCTCTCTGGGTGACCCTCACGGTGGAGAAACTTTTCATCTTTAACCTAGATGTTTTATCAATGGTGCTGTATAGAAGGAGAAGTTTTGAGACTACTGTAAAAACAAGACCGATAACTGGAAGCAGGAGGCTTAAGTCCAAACCCTGACTCCAGGGAACATTAATTGACAGGAGCTCATCAAATGCCTTCATACCTACACTGAAACCAAGCACCACACAAGGGCCAACAAGTTCCAGGGCAAGACATACCAAGCAAATTTTCCAGCAACACAGGAACACAGCCCTGAGCTCCAAGATACAGGCTGCCCAAAGTCACCCCAAAACAATAGACATCTCATAACTCATTACTGGACACTTCATTGCACTCCAGAGAGAAGAAATACAGCTCCACCCACCAGAACACCGACACAAGCTTCCCTAACCAAGAAACCTTGACAAGCCACCTGTACAAACCCACAAAGAATGAGGAAATGCCACAATAAAGAGAACTCCACAAACTGCCAGAATACAGAAAGGACACCCCGAACTCAGCAATTTAAACAAGATGAAGAGACAGAGGAATACCCAGCAGATAAAGGAACAGGATAAATGCCCACCAAACCAAACCAAAGAGGAAGAGATAGGGAATCTACCTGATAAAGAATTCCGAATAATGATAGTGAAATTGATCCAAAATCTTGAAATCAAAATGAAATCACAGATAAATAGCCTGGAGACAAGGATTGAGAAGATGCAAGAAAGCTTTAACAAGGACCTAGAAGAAATAAAAAAGAGTCAATATATAATGAATAATGCAATAAATGAGATCAAAAACACTCTGGAGGCAACAAATAGTAGAATAACAGAGGCAGAAGATAGGATTAGTGAATTAGAAGATAGAATGATAGAAATAAATGAATCAGAGAGGAAGAAAGAAAAACGAATTAAACGAAATGAGGACAATCTCAGGGACCTCCAGGACAGTATTAAATGCTACAACATTCGAATCATAGGGGTCCCAGAAGAAGAAGACAAAAAGAAAGACCATGAGAAAATACTTGAGGAGATAATAGTTGAAAACTTCCCTAAAATGGGGAAGGAAATAATCACTCAAGTCCAAGAAACCCAGAGAGTCCCAAACAGGATAAACCCAAGGCGAAACACCCCAAGACTCATATTAATCAAATTAACAAAGATCAAACACAAAGAACAAATATTAAAAGCAGCAAGGGAAAAACAACAAATAACACACAAGGGAATTCCCATAAGGATAACAGCTGATCTTTCAATAGAAACTCTCCAAGCCAGGAGGGAATGGCAAGACATACTTAAAGTGATGAAAGAAAATAACCTACAGCCCAGATTATTGTACCCAGCAAGGATCTCATTCAAATATGAAGGAGAAATCAAAAGCTTTACAGGCAAGCAAAAGCTGAGAGAATTCAGCACCACCAAACCAGCTCTCCAACAAATACTAAAGGATATTCTCTAGACAGGAAACACAAAAAGGGTGTATAAATTCGAACCCAAAACAATAAAGTAAATGGCAATGGGATCATACTTATCAATAATTACCTTAAATGTAAATGGGTTGAATGCCCCAACCAAAAGACAAAGACTGGCTGAATGGACACAAAAACAAGACCTCTACATATGTTGTCTACAAGAGACCCACCTCAAAACAGGGGACACATACAGGCTGAAAGTGAAGGGCTGGAAAAAATTTTCCATGCAAATAGGAACCAAAAGAAAGCAGGAGTAGCAATACTCATATCAGATAAAATAGACTTTAAAACAAAGGCTGTGAAAAGAGACAAAGAAGGTCACTACATAATGATCAAAGGATCAATCCAAGAAGAAGATATAACAATTATAAATATATATGCACCCAACATAGGAGCACTGCAATATGTAAGACAAATACTAACAAGTATGAAAGGAGAAATTAACAATAACACAATAATAGTGGGAAACTTAAATACCCCACTCACACCTATGGATAGACCAACTAAACAGAAAATTAACAAGGAAACACAAACTTTAAATGATACAATAGACTAGTTGGACCTAATTGATATCTATAGGACATTTCATCCCAAAACAATGAATTTCACCTTTTTCTCAAGCGCACACGGAACCTTCTCCAGGATAGATCACATCCTGGGCCATAAATCTAACCTTGGTAAATTCAGAAAAACTGAAATCATTCCAAGCATGTTTTCTGACCACAATGCAGTAAGATTAGATCTCAATTACAGGAGAAAACCTATTAAAAATTCCAACATATGGAGGCTGAATAACACGCTGCTGAATAACCAACAAATCACAGAAGAGATCAAAAAAGAAACCAAAATTTGCATAGAAATGAATGAAAATGAAAACACAACAACCCAAAACCTGTGGGACACTGTAAAAGCAGTCCTAAGGGGAAAGTTCATAGCAATACAGGCATATCTCAAGAAACAATAAAAAAGTCAAATAAATAATCTAACTATACACCTAAAGCAACTAGAAAAGGAAGAAATGAAGAAACCCAGGGTTAGTAGAAGGAAAGAAATCTTAAAAATTAGTGCAGAAATAAATGCAAAAGAAACAAAAGAAACCATAGCAAAAATCAACAAAGCCAAAAGCTTGTTCTTTGAAAGGATAAATAAAATTGACAAACCATTAGCCAGACTCATCAAGAAACAAAGGGAGAAAAATCAAATCAAAAAATTAGAAATGAAAATGGAGAGATCACAACAGACAACACAGAAATACAAAGGATCATAAGAGACTACTGTCAGCAATTATATGCCAATAAAATGGACAACGTGGAAGAAATGGACAAATTCTTAGAAACGTACAACTTTCCAAAACTGGACCAGGAAGAAATAGAAAATCTTAACAGACCCATCACAAGCACAGAAATTGAAACTGTAATCAGAAATCTTCCAGCAAACAAAAGCCCAGGTCCAGACGGCTTCACAGCTGAATTCTACCAAAAATTTAGAGAAGAGCTAACACCTATCCTCCTCAAACTCTTCTAGAAAATTGCAGAGGAAGGTAAACTTCCAAACTCATTCTATGAGGCCACCATCACCCTAATACCAAAACCTGACAAAGATGCCACAAAAAAAAGAAAACTACAGGCCAGTATCACTGATGAACATAGATGCAAAAATCCTTAACAAAATTCTAGCAATCAGAATCCAACAACACATTAAAAAGATCATACACCATGACCAAGTGGGCTTTATCCCAGGGATGCAAGGATTCTTCAATATCCACATATCAATCAATGTAATACACCACATTAACAAATTGAAAAATAAAAGCCGTATGATTATCTCAATAGATGCAGAGAAAGCCTTTGACAAAGTTCAACATGCATTTATGATAAAAAAAAAACTCTCCAGAAAGCAGGAATATAAGGAACATACCTCAACATAATAAAAGCTATATGACAAACCCATAGCAAACTTTATCCTCAATGGTGAAAAATTGAAAGCATTTCCTCTAAAGTCAGGAACAAGACAAGGGTGCCCACTTTCACCATTACTATTCAACATAGTTTTGGAAGTTTTGGCCAAAGCAATCAGAGCAGAAAAAGAAATAAAAGGAATCCAAATTGGAAAAGAAGAAGTAAAACTCTCGCTGTTTGCAGATGACATGATCCTCTACATAGAAAACCCTAAAGACTCCACCAGAAAATTACTAGAACTAATCAATGAATATAGTAAAGTTGCAGGATATAAAATCAACACACAGAAATCCCTTGCATTCCTATACACTAATAATGAGAAAATAGAAAGGGAAATTAAGGAAACAATTTCATTCACCATTGCAAAGAAAAGAATAAAATACTTAGGAATATACCTACCTAAAGAAACTAAAGACCTATATATAGAAAACTATAAAACACTGGTGAAAGAAATCAAAGAGGACACTAATAGATGGAGAAATATACCGTGGTCATGGATCGGAAGAATCAATATAGTGAAAATGAGTATACTACCCAAAGCAATTTATAGATTCAATGCAATTCCTATCAAGCTACCAACCGTATTCTTCACAGAGCTAGAACAAATAATTTCACAATTTGTATGGAAATACAAAAAACCTCGAATAACCAAAGCTATCTTGAAAAAAAAGAATGGAACTGGAGGAATCAACCTGCCTGACTTCAGGCTCTACTACTATGCCACAGTCATCAAGACAGTATGGTACTGGCACAAAGACAGACATATAGATCAATGGAGCAAAATAGAAAGCCCAGAGATAAATCCATGCACCTATGAACACCTTACCTTTGACAAAGGAAGCAAGAATATACAATGGATTAAAGACAATCTCTTTAACAAGTGGTGCTGGGAAAACTGGTCAACCACTTGTAGAAGAATGAAACTAGAGCACTTTCTAACACCATACACAAAAATAAACTCAAAATGGATTAAAGATCTAACATAAGACCAGAAACTATAAAACTCCTAGAGGAGAACATAGGCAAAACACTCTCTGACATACATCACAGCAGGATCCTCTATGACCCACCTCCAAGAATATTGGAAATAAAAGCAAAAATAAACAAATGGGACCTAATTAAACTTAAAAGCTTCTGCATAACAATGGAAACTATAATCAAGATGAAAAGACAGCCTTCAGAATGGGAGAAAATAACAGCAAATGAAGCAACAGACAAACAACTAATCTCAAAAATATACAAGCAACTCCTACAGCTCAATTCCAGAAAAATAAATGACCCAATCAAAAAATGGGCCAAAGAACTAAATAGACATTTCTCCAAAGAAGACATACAGATGGCTAACAAACACATGAAAAGATGCTCAACATCACTCATTATCAGAGAAATGCAAATCAAAACCACTATGAGGTACCATTTCACGCCAGTCAGAATGGCTGCGATCCAAAAGTCTACAAGCAATAAATGCTGGAGAGGGTGTGGAGAAAAGGGAACCCTCTTACACTGTTGGTGGGAATGCAAACTAGTACAGCCACTATGGAGAACAGTGTGGAGATTCCTTAAAACTCTGGAAATAGAACTGCCTATGATCCAGCAATCCCACTGCTGGGCATATGCACTGAGGAAACCAGAAGGGAAAGAGACACGTGTACCCCAATGTTCATCACAGCACTGTTTATAATAGCCAGGACATGGAGGCAACCTAGATGTCCATCAGCAGATGAATGGATAAGAAAGCTGTGGTACATATATACAACAGAGTATTACTCAGCCATTAAAAAGAATACATTTGAATCAGTTCTAATGAGGTGGATGAAACTGGAGCCTCTTATACAGAGTGAAGTAAGCCAGAAAGAAAAACACCAATACAGTATACTAACGCATATATATGGAATTTAGAAAGATGGTAACAATAACCCTGTATATGAGACAGCAAAAGAGACACTGATGTATAGAACAGTCTTTTGGACTCTGTGGCAGAGGGAGAGGGTGGGATGATTTGGGAGAATGGCATTGAAATATGTATAATATCATATATGAAACGAGTCGCCAGTCCAGGTTCAATGCACGATACTGGATGCTTGGGGCTGGTGCACTGGGACTACCCAGAGGGATGGTATGGGGAGGGAGGAGGGAGGAGGATTCAGGATGGGGAACACATGTATACCTGTGGCAGACTCATTTTGATATATGGCAAAACCAATACAATATTTTAAAATTAAATAAAATTAAATTTTTTAAAAATGTAAAAAAAAACACATAAAAGTCTAATTTATCCTAATGGTGTTAAGGCAATATTAACTTGATTGTTTACATAATACTAATTTGAACAGAAGAGATTTTTTCCTGTTACACTTTAATTAAAAAATTATTTTCCCAGAAAAACAAAAACAAAAAACAAAAATAAAATGTCTATTCAGTAATACAAGACAGAAACAGACTTGTAGACTTAGAGAACAATCTTAGAGTTACAGAGGGGAAGGGTGGGGGGAGAGATAGATTGGAAGTTTAAGATTGACGTGTGCACACTGTTGTATTTAAAATAAAATGCTTTCCATGAAGAATAATAAAATCAATGCTAGATGGCCTTTAAAAAGATGAAGTATATCCTATTTGAGATATCCAGTGTGGTGGCACTACCCATGTGAGGCTGCGTGTGTGCGTGCTAAGGTGATTCAGTCATGTCCAACTCTTTGTGAACCCATGGATGGTGTGTAGCTCGCTAGGCTGCTCTGTCCATGGGATTCTCTAGGCAAGGATACTGGAGTGGGTTGCCATTCCCTTCTCGAGGGGATCTTCTTGACCCAGAGATTGAACCCATGTCTCTCATGTCTCTTGTGTTAGCAGGTGGATTCGTTATCACTGAGCCATTGGGGAAGCCCCCTCAACCTTTCCCAGCCATGTGCCCTGAGGGTGCTGGGTTCCAGGGGTAGAAACATGACAACAAAATCCCTCTCAGTCTGGATCCGCAGTGGCCAATAAAGTAGTTACCCAGCCACGCTGTACAATGACTCTACATGTATATGAAGTAAAGCATTCAGTTCTTCAGTCACACCCACCACATTTCAAGTGCTCAGTAGCGTCATTGTGGTCAGGTGCTATGGTGCTGTACAGAGCAGATCTTAAAAACGTCCCATCATCACAGAGAATTCTACTGGACATTTCACTCCAGATCACTGAAGGGCTGCAGAGGGAACACTTACCCCAGGGAAGCTTTGCATGTGTTGTGTTAATCCATCGATATTTGTGCATTTTTTTCTTTTTTGCTTCTTTTTATTGAAACAGAGGATTTGAGAATCTTGTGCCTTTTAAATTATCAACTGTTGGCACAATATGGCTTGGCTCAACCAAGAACAGGGCTGAAGAGCATAACACCATGAGGACCCCGGTGTGAACTGAGCTGGCAATTGGGATGAAAAACAAGCTCCACGGAGCCTTAGTTGCTCCCTGAGGTCGTGCGTGTGATCTTTCCCCTGGCTTAGAACTAAATCACCCAAGAACAGTTTTACCAAGAAAAATGTCAGGATTGCTAGAAGTGAAGACATGCTGGGGCTTCTGTGTTGCTACTGTGAGAGAGCATATACCACACTGCTGTGTGATATATCTGAACGTGCAATCATTTCATAATATATGTAAGTCAGGTCATTACCTTGGATACCACATGGCTCTATGTCAATTATAACTCTGTGAAACTGGATAGATAGATGATACATATGCTTAGTCGCTTGGTCATATCCATCTCTTTGTGACCCTTTGGACTGAAACCTTCTAGGGTCCTCTGTCCATGGGATTCTCCAAGCAAGAATACTGGAGTGGTTGGCATTTCATTCTTCATGATGATACGTAGATAGACACATAGATAGATCAATAGATTTCAGTGGTTGCAATACCACTTCGTGAGGCAGTTGATGACTTTAGCAGGCTATTTCCTGTCTTTTTAAAATTTCGCTTCAAGGAAGTATATCATATGTAATAATATATGCGTCTATCCATGATCAGGAACTCTGACGAGGACCATTCTTGTCTGTCCCCAGAGTCTCCATTGGTTGAAGAGGAGAGCAACATGCAGCATCAAAAGATGCTTTGAAGAGACAGAAATGACTCACATGCTTCCCCTCAAGGGGACAGAGACACAATCTGATTTTTACAGACATTGGCCTGTCACTGGGAGAAGTAAAGCCTGCCCTCTGGGCCCAAGAGGAAGAGTTGTGCTTTCTTGTGGAAGCAGAGTGTACTTTGCAAAACTCTCCAGCCCTCCTCACTTGCCCACCCCTCGGTTCATCAGGTCTCTGAGGGCATCGCTGAAGGTTACACTCAACTCCTTGACTCTTATATCTCGTATTCAATCACACAGTAAAAGAATTCAGCCTCCAGGGTCCCACTGGCCCCTGCTGTCTTCTCCATCCAGAGTCCAGCCACAGCCACACCTGGATCCCAGCCACAACCTCCCTGGGTTCTGAGCTTCAGACCTACACTCCCATCTCCAGTTCACCCTCCACATTTCATCTTTCTAACTCACATTTCAGAGTCTGCTTTCTGCCCCAAATCCTTCCATGGTGCCCCCATCTTCAGGGCACACTCCAAACTCTTCTATCTAAATTCAATTCTGTTCATGGTCCTCCAGAGTTGACCCCCCACACTCAACCTCAGCTCTCACCTTTTCTTCCCTCCAAATGATACTGGTGCAATTACACCACACACACACATGGAAAATGGGCCATTTAACATTTGTGTGCTCTCTCATATCAACTCTTCTGAGAACACTCAGACTCAACAACTTCCTTTTGTACTCCCAATCGAAAGTAGACACAAAGGTAGACACTATCATTTCCATCATTTGTTAATGGGTTTTTGCCTTATTAAGGGGCAATTTTCATAAGAAAAATCCACATAAATCATTTAGAATGCTGGTTGACACACTCATATAGGAATAATTGAAGGTCAAAATTATTTATTTTTAATTAAAGAAATTAAATTTATACTCGCATTTCCCTTTTCTCTACAGCAGCTAATATAATATGACCTTCATAAAGTTTTCTTATCATACAGTCTCTTGCTTATATATTCCATTTTTTTCTTAAAAATAAAATCATCATCCTTGAACAGTGGACAGGACTACACATGACCACCATCAACTCCCCCTGACCCCTTGAGTAAGTCCGTGTGTCCCAGGGTTCCATGGAATGTTCTTTTCTCTCTAGAATGTACCTGCTCCTACCCATGGCTCTCCACCTCCTCAAGCAGCTATTCTCTCAAGTACAGTGTAGACGTTGTTGTCGTTGTTCGGTCACTAAGTCATGTGTGACTTTTGCAAACCCATGGACTGCAGCATGCCAGGCTTCTCTGTCCTTCACTATCTCCCACAGTTTGCTCAAACTCAAGTCCATTGGGTCTTGATGTCATCCAACCGTCTCATCCTCTGTCGCCCTCTTCTCCTCTTGCCCTCAATCTTTCCCAGCATCAGGGTCTTTTCCAATAGTCAGTTCTTTGCATCATGTGGTCAAATTATTGCAGCTTCAGCTTTAGCATCAGTCCTACCAATGAATATTCTCAGGGTTGATTTCCTTTAGGATTGATAGGTTTGATCTCCTTGCTGTTCATGAGAGTTTCAAAAGTCTTCCCCAGCATTACAGTCTAAAAACGTGTTCTTCAGTGCTCAGCTTTCTTTATGTCCAACTCTCACATCTCTATATGCCTACTAGAAAAACCATAGCTTTGACTATAAGTAACTGTGTTGGCACAGTGCTTTCTAAAACAGTGTGTAGGCTTCTCACAGCTTTTCTTCATAGGAGAAGGGTCTTTTAATTTCATCACTGCTGTCACTATCCACAGTAATTTTGGAGCCCAAGAAAAGAAAATCTGTCACTGTTTCCACTTTTTCCCTAATATGTTTTTTCTTTTTTTGGCCATGAAGTGCTTGGACCAGAGTTCAGGAGCTTCATTTTTTAAAATGTTTAGAGTGTAGATATGGAACCCAGTTATTCTCTTGTTTCTTCTTTTTAAAAAATAATTGATTATTAGCATTTGATGCCCACATTGCACAGAATCTTAGTTCTTCAAGCACCTACAGAAGATGGGTTTACCTGTGTCATGGGTGTATTTCTGCTGTGTGGCACCAATGTGTGGTACAGAGTAGGTGCTATGCAATAATTTATGAATTGACCAAAGACGTGAAGTAAATTCCATTTCTGGAGGGAACTGGGAAAATAAAGTTCTGAGTCCTATTTGGAGCCAGACTGTCCACGCTGACTCAGGATGAGAAGTTGGGTCCCACCTTCTAGAGCAGGCGGTCAGACTGAGCAGAAAGAGAAAGAGCTGAGACCTCAGGTTGGGGCTGAGATGCCTCCTGAGCCCTACCTGGAGACATAGGAGCTGGGTCCATGGAGGGGCCATCCCCTTGCTGCGGGGCCACGGCCGTGGGAACCCCAAGGGGTGGCGGAAGCCCCCCAGGGACCACTTCCTGTTTGTCCTCTAAGGCCCCACAGTCTCCTCATCTGTATAGGGCGGGGGTGGGGGCGGCTGGGCGCTCAGAGCTGCAGACATGCCTTCCATCCTCTCTGAGGTTCCCCTCCTCGGCCAGATGTGGAAGTAGGGAGGGGACCACAGGAGGGCACGGGACGCCCAGCCTGCCCCCAGTTCACGGGAACCTCAGGGCTCAGGCAGCTGGAGGGGCCAAGGAGCCTTATAGGAGAGAATCAGCCCAAGCTTTTGGTGGCAAATCTCTCACTTCCAGGGCTGAGTCTGGGCCAGAGGACCGAAAAACCTGCAGGTGAGCCTTCCCAAGGTTCCTGGGTCCCCACGTCTCACTTCAGTCCCAGGAAATCAGTGGGGGAGGAGGTGGGGGCACTGGGATTCTAGAGTGATGTTGGTGAAACCTGGACGGGCTTCTGAGCTGAGCTGGGGAGTGAGGGGTGGGGAGGTCCTGGGACTCAGCCTCTGACTTCTTTCCAGGGACCTTCCACAAACTCTCCATCTGGGCTGAGACTCTTTTGGGCAGCTCAGGGTGCCCATGTGAATACACCATATGCAGAGTTGGAGTGTGCTAATGAGTACACAGACCATCAGGGAGTATGCTGCAGTTGGCCTGCACTATTTGGAGAAGGAAATGGCAATGCATTCCAGTATTCCTGCCTGGAAAATCCCATGAACATTGGAGCTTTCCAGTCTACACTCCATAGCATTGCAAAGAGTCAGACATGACTGAGTGAATTCATTTTCTTTCATTTTATTTTAAAATTTATTTATTTTACTGGTTCCATTTTTATTCTCATAATATTTATATTTTATTGAAGTGTAGTTGACTTACAATGTTTCAAGTGCACAGCAAGGTGATTTTAAGTTATACAAATATGCATACATTATTTTTCAGATTATTTTCCATTTTAGGTTATTACAAGATATTGACTATAGTTCCCCATGCTATACAGTAAATCTTTGCTGCTTGTTGCATATCTTTTTTTAAATTAGAAATCTAGCATTGTATTCATACTTCTATTTTTTAATTAAATTTATTTATTTTAACTAGAGACTAATTACTTTACAATAATGTATTGGTTTTGCTATACATCAACATGAATCCAGGGGTTCAGGATTGGGAACACATGTACACCCGTGGCAGATTCATACTTCTATTTTTAAATTTATGGTGTATTCCACATCAGTGTTATGCTACACTTATAGTGAAAGCGTGATGCCAAAATCCCACCATGTTCACGTTAAAGTAAATGGAAAACAATGGCAATGTTAATCAAGGGAGGAAATACTGAATCACATTATGTTACTTTGGGCATTCCTGGTGACTCAGAGGATAAGGAATCTGCCTGCAACGCAGGAGACCTGAGTCAATCCCTCAGTTGGAAAGATCTCCCAGAGAAGCAAATGGCAACCCACCCCAGCATTCTTGCCTGGAGAACCCCCATGGACAGAGGAGCCTGGCGGGTTGCAGCCCCTGGGATCACAAACAGTCAGACATGACTGAGGGACTAAACTATTCTCAAGGCTCTGAACTTGAAAGGTATAACACTTTCCCATTCATATAGAGATAAGAAGTGGCAGAACAGTAGAATCTTTTGTCTTGTCAGGGGCTTAAAGGGACTTTATGACCAGAGCTGCATGGACAGCTTCAAGAACAAAGGATTCCAAAATTAAAAGATTTCCACAGTAGAGGGGACATAAGTATAGCTATGGCTGATCCATGTTGATGTATGGCAGAAGCCATCATGTATTGCAATTGTCCTGGAGCCGATTATACAGAGTGAAGTAAGCCAGAAAGAAAAACACCAATACAGTATACTAACGCATATGTATGGAATTTAGAAAGATGGTAACAATAACCCTGTATGTGAGACAGCAAAAGAGACAAAGATGTATAGAATGGTCTTTTGGACTCTGAGGGAGAGGGCGAGGGTGGGACGATTTCAGACGATGGCATTGAAACATGTATAATATCATATAAGAAATGAATCACCAGTCCAGGTTTGATGCAGGATACAGGATGATTGGGGTTGGTGCACTGGGATGACCCAGAGGGATGGTATGGGGAGGGAGGTGGGAGGGGGGGGTTCAGGATTGGGAACATGTGTACACCCGTGGCAGATTCATATTGATGTATGGTAAACCCAATACAATATTGTAAAGTCATTAGCCTCTAATTAAAATAAATAAATTTAGATTAATTAATTAAGGCTTGCAAAAAACAAAAAACAGAGCTTGCAACAGGACTTTCCTGGTGGTCCACTGGTTTGGAACCTGCCTGCCTATGTGAGGGACCTGGGCCCGATCCCGAGAATGGGAAGATTCCACATGCCTTGGGTCAGTTCAGCCCGTGGGCCACAAGCCCATGTGCCTAGAGTGGGTGCTCCACAACTAAGGAAGCCATGGCGATAAGGGACCCTGCACACAGCAAAGAGCAGCCCCCACTTCCTGCAAATAGAGAAAGCCCCGTGCACAGATTAATGACCCAGCACAGCCACTAATTAGTTAATTAAAACACTGCAACAACCAGCCACACCTCCTCCTCTTTTAGTGTGTGTGTGTGTAAGTGTGAAAGTGTGAGTTCACACATGGGTATTTCATCTGTATTGTTCTCTCTTCTCCTTGGAATTTTCTTCCCCACGGGCTAGGGTTATTTTACATTCAGTAAACACTGTTTGACCATCCCTCTCACTCCCCAAAAAGCCCATCTAACTCAGGTAAGATGATTCTTTGGGGCACAAGTTCATGATCTCATTGGTCTGCTGGCTTTTCAAATAAAGTCACTATTCCTTTTCTGAAGACCTCATCACTCTGTCCCTTGACAAACAACGTGAGGTTGGACTCAGAACACATTCATGAGACATTAGCAGAGGTGTCGTTCATTTTAGACAAAATCCATAGACATTATTCTCACAATTGATATCTGTGGTTTAAAAGAAGATACGCAGATGGCCAACAGGCATATAAAAAGATGCTCAGCATTGCTCATTAGTAGAGAAAGGCAAATCGACACTGCAAGGAGGTACCACCTCATAGCGATCAGAATGGCCATCATTAGACAGTTGATAAAAAATAGATGCTGGAGAGGGTGTGGAGAAGAGGGAAACCCTCTTACACTGTTGGGGGAGTGGAAACTGGTGCAGCCACTGTAGAAAACAGTATGGGAGTTCCTCAAAATAAGTAAAAACAGAGTTTCCATATGATCAAACAATTCCAGTCATGAGCATATATCTGGGAAAAAAAACTATACCTTAAAAAGAGTCATGCACCCCTATGTTCATAGCAGCAAAACTTACAATAGCCAAGACATGGGAACAGCCTAATTGTCTATTGACAGATGAATGGATAAAGAAGATGTATATGCTTATACAGACAGAGAATGGAATACCACTCAGACATTAAAAAAATGAAATCATGCCTTTTGCAGCAGCATGGATGAACCTGGAGATTAACATATTAAGTGAAGTTGACAGAAAGAGAAAGACATTTTTCTGTGATATCACCCATGTTTGGAATCTAAAAAGAACATATCAATGAAACAGGAACAGACTCACAGACATAGAGAACAGGCTTGGGGTTGCCAAGGAGGGAAGGACTGGGAGCTTGGGATTAGCAGATGAAATCTATTTATACATAGAATGGATAAAGAATGAGGTCCTACAGTATGGCACAGGGAATTTTATTCAGTATCTTGGCATAAATCATAATGGAAAAGAATATATATGTCGAGCTGAATCAATTTGCTGTACAGCAGAAATGAACTATACTTCAATAATTTTTTTATTTTTATTTTTTTTTCATTTCATACATGATATTTTACATGTTTCAATGCCATTCTCCCCAATCTTCCCACCCTCTCCCTCTCCCACAGAGTCCATAAGACTGTTCTATACATCAGTGTCTCTTTTGCTGTCTCGTACACAGGGTTATTGTTACCATCTTTCTAAATTCCATATATATGCGTTAGTATACTGTATTGGTGTTTTTCTTTCTGGCTTACTTCACTCTGTATAATAGGCTCCAGTTTCATCCACCTCATTAGAACTGTTATCATGTTTCAGAATTGATCTGTATTCTTTGTCATTTCAGTTTGTGCATTTTTACTGCCATGTAATGTTTCATTGCAGAATTAGAAACCACAAATTTTTAAAAATTAAAAAAATTATTGAAGTAATAAATAATTTTTTTAATTTTTAAAAATTTGTGGTTTCTAATTCTGCAATGAAACATTACATGGCAGTAAAAATGCACAAACTGAAATGACAAAGAATACAGATCAATTCTGAAACATGATATTAAGTAAGTAAGAGGAAATTTTAAGAAAGGTGACTGTACTGTTACTCCATTACATACATAATGATCAAGAGGAGACCAGATTTATTACTTACGAAGCATTACTAATCTTAACGACCCCCACCCCCAGTAAAATGATTGAAATCACTGCCCAAGCTGAGGTTCTTTCCCCTGTCTATGAACAGCAGCTGAACTGGGTGTATGTCTGCCCTTGGAGTCCTGAAACAGCTGGGCCATTTTGCCCCAGTTTGGAGTTGATTGTTGTGGACACACCCCTCGCTCAAGCATTCTGCAGCTTGGAAGTCCCTACTTGACATATTTTGTGTACATTTGAGTATCTAGGAAGTAAGGTTGTCCACCATTTCAGGGAGAACAAATCCCCCTCCCAAAAAAACACCACAGTCATCTTTACACACGTTATCTTGTGTACATGTGTGGTCCTTGGATTGGAAAGGGAGGAAGAGAGAGAGACAGAGAGAGTGTTGTGTGTGCAAAGTTTCCCCTCACAGTCACGAAATAATTTCAGATGAAGAAGAGTCAGAGAAAGACAAATATCACATGATATCGTTTATTTGTGACATCTAAAAAAATGAACTTATTTACAAAACAGACTCACAGAGAATGAACTTATGGTTACCAGGGGGATAGTGTCAGGGGGAGGTTAGATTGGAAGTTTGGGACTTACATATACACATGGCTATATTAAAAATGCAAGACCACAAGGACCTACCCTATAAAACAGAGAATTCTACTTAATATACTGTAACTACCTAAGTGGGAAAAGAATTTAAAAAGCAATAGATGCATGTATATATATAACTGAATAACTTTGTTGTACACCTGAAACTAACACAGTTAGTTTCTTAATCACATATACTACAATGTAGCATTTTTTAATATTTTCAAAGAGCCATAATATGCATGTGTGGTCCTCTCATAAGAATGCAGAATAAAAGTCTCTATTAATGAGTCTTTAATTGGCAACCTGCACTGAGCCTGACATACAAGGTGGGAACATGTGATTTCTCTTCTTTGAAGAGTTAAAGTTAATGAGATTTATCATGAGCTTGGGAAAAGCATCCTGAATGCTATACACTGAACCACCGTTTCTACTTCCTAAGGGCAGCAAGATCTGTCTGAATCCTCTTAGGTTTACAGTGTTTAGGGAAACAAAATGACGATTGGGTCATGAGGCGTGCTCCGTGATGCAGCTCAGGTCAGACTTCCATCCCTGGCGTGAGAAGAGGCTGGCCAACTTCCCATGTGACATGACCCAGGCTGACTGAACCAACAAAACAGCCTGCTTCCGCATCCTGTGACTCTGTCAGCTTTGCTCAGTTCTGCCTCCTGTCTCACAGAAGCAGAGCCATGTGCCCCACACTCCTCAGCCTCCTGAGTATCGGTGAGTCCAGAAAGACACGGTCGGAGAGGGTTATGGTAGAAATTGGGAGGTCTTCACACCACTGACTAGGTTCCCTGGATGAGGGTGCACGGAGTGTGGGGTCCATGGGGACAAGCCATCTCTGACATGGTTTTTCTCCTAGGATTCTGTGTGAGTCTGAGGATCTGGGCAGCTGTGGGTGAGTCCTCCCCATCCCTTATTTCTCTGTTGAGCAGAGCAGTTGGGGCTGATACGGATGACACTGTGGGTCGGAGTGAGACCCCTGTCAGTACAGTGAGAGCCATGTGCCCTGTGGATCCCAGGTCCTCCTATTGGCCTTGATAGTCATCTTCACTCTCCCCAGAAGTTACCCAGCTCTGGACTCTGGACCTGAAGGCACAGTGTGAAGTCTGGGAGCTGGGTGCTAGGCCCACTGAGTCCAATTTCTATCATGAGAGGGGAGCAAGAGGCTGCACCTCACAGACCCTCCCCTACAAGGTGGCTCATGGCATCACCAACCGGCCCTTAACAGGATCTGCAGGATGCCCCCTGGACCTGACCCCAGGGAAGGGTCTGGTCATCAGGCAGGGCCACCTGGACCTTGTCACACATTTGATGTAGGTTAGCTAACAAAGGAGCCACGTTCAAGCTTCATTTCCTTCTTTTCAGTCAAGAGGTTCTTTCACTTGTTACCTGTGTTACTGTTAGTCGCTCAGTCGTGTCCAACTCTTTGCAATCCCACAGACTGTAGCTCACCAGGCTCCTCTGTCCATGGGACTCTCCAGGCCAGAATACTGGATGGGGTTGCCATTTGCTTCTCCAGGGGATCTCCCCTACCTGGGGACTGAACTCTGATTTCCTGCATTGCAGGAATTTCTTTACCATTTGAGCTACAGCAAATCCAACAGGGAAGACCTCTCCCTTCTTTTCCATGCATCAGTTTTTTTGTGATGTTTTCTTTTGCCTGCATCACACAGCATGCAGGATCTCAGTTCCATGATTAGGGATTCAACCCAGGCCCTTGGCAGAGAAAGTGCTGAGTCCTAATGACCGGACCACCCAGGAATCCCCAGTGTTTTGTGTTCTCAGAGAGTTTTCAACATTTTGTCAACCCAAGGAGTTCTTCTTCTCCTGATAAAAGAATCACTGCTGAGAATCATATTCTTAGAATCTCTGTGATGTCTGTCCTGGGTTGACTGTGTCTCTGTCTGTCCCCAAGCCCCAGGTGCCCTTGAGTATCAGGGTGATGCACTTTAGGGTTGGTGCCTTGAAGATTTGAAGGGGAAGCACTCCAACAAGACCAGTGGGGAGAGGGGACCATTCCTGTTTTCCTTTCAAAACCTGTGCCTCCTTCTCTCCTAGGTGAATATGACAAGCCCTCTTTGTCAGCCTGGCCAAGCCCCATGGTTCCCTTAGGACAGACTGTGACTCTTCAGTGTCACCTCCATTCTCCACTTAAGAGATTCAGACTGTTCAAAACAGATGGGACAAGTTTGCGTGAGCTCCATGGAAATCATTTCAACAACTTCACGCTTGGCCCAGTGACCAGAGAACATGCCGGGTCCTACACATGTTCCAGATTCTCCAGGTCTCTTGCTGTGTGTTCCAGATGCAGTGACCCCCTGCAGATTGTGGTCACAGGTAGGTGGTGTCCAGCCCACCCGGAACAGCAGTCTATGCAGGCAATCCCATCCTAGGTCCAAGTTCCTTACGTGGTCCAAGATGTACTCAGGATTTCCAGCCAGGAATGAGCCAGGAAAGAGAACCCACTCTGAGAGTTTAAACTCAGGGTGTTGAATAGATGGGGCTCTCTGGCAAAGGAAGTGGAGCCTCCCTAGGCATTAGTTAGACAGGATGCTGCCACTGCCTGCCACCAGGGAGGATGGAGAATGACCCTGATCCAGCACCTGCCACCCAGTAGGGAGCTGTAATCCCATATGAAGGAGATGGAGCCCCAGAGAGGAGTCCCAGGAATGTCTCCAGAGGCATGAGGTGGGGTCACAGATGGGGAAATGTTCCTTTTTTTCTCCACCTCCTTTCCAATCTCCTGCCAGTCATCACCCACATTCTAGATGAGTGTGAATGGAGTCAGGGAATGCATCATCAGAACGACCCAGCTCCCCACCACACATATTAGGGACAGGATGAAGCTGAGAGCATGGCAACCCACTCCAGTATTCTCGCCTGGAGAATCCTATGGACAGAGGAGCCTGGCAGACTATGGTTCATGGGGTTGCAGAGAGTTGGACAGGACTGAAGTGTCTGAGTATGCATGCATGAAGCTGAGAGCAGATCCAACAGCTAAGCAGTTTAGAATAAACACAGAAGAGGCTGGAGGGCTTGAGCAAAGAGAAACATAAAAGCATGAGCCAGAGCCTGAGAACAAGGTTAAAGAAAATGCAACAAAACACACAGGAAGGGTAATTGACTTTGATGGCTCACGGGGACATTTTTCACACCTTCAGATGTCAGGGGAAGTGCTGAGGTGGGGTGACTCACTGAAGCTCACAACCTCTTTGCTCCTAGGTGTGTTCACAAAACCCTCCATCTCAGCCCACCCCAGCCCCCTCATGTGTGCAGGAGAGAATGTGACTCTACGCTGTCACTCACCACTATTGGACAAATTTATCCTGCACCAAGAAAACAGCACAGGGCATTTCCAGAGACGTGGAGAGATGCTCACTCGTGGGCATGCCCCAGCTGACTTCATCATTGGCCCCATGACTTTGGCTAGTGCGGGCACCTACAGATGCTACGGCTCTCTCAGACACTCCCCCTATGAGTGGTCAGCTCCCAGCGATCCTGTGGACATCGTCATCACAGGTGAGTGTGGCCAAACCAGTCCCTTCTGCTCTCTGTGTCACAGATAGTCTGGTGTCTAGTCCAACATCAGTACTGGGAGAGAATGACAGGCATGCAGAGACAGTCACAAACTCGGGAGAGGAAACAAACCAGAGAGAGAGGAGGTGTGAAAGTGAAAGGGAAAAGAGAACAGAGTCCCTGCAATGTGCTAAGGAGAAGACACAGCCGGTGACAGAGTGTAGGAGCAAGAATGTGAAAGAACAACCAATGGAGAAAAATGTACCAGAGCAGGGACCCAGGCAATTCGCCGCTCAGGCAGCCACCGATGGTTGGTAAGAGGTTGGTTTCCCGCTTTCATGTCAGAGTGCCCTTGCTCTGTCAGCAGCACACTGTGATACCAGACGTCCTTGCAGTCTGGCCCCTGGGTGATCGAGATGAAGGTTGACACCCTGAAGTTGCTCAGCTTTGTGGTTTAACACATCCTTCTGCACAAAGAGGGGGGAGTGGTCCCTCTAACCCTCCCACTAAGGAGTCATGTCCAGGCCCTGAGGTCATGCAGGGCAGGATTGAACACTACCTCAAGATTGAGGTGGTCAAATATCCTGTGAGATTCTGGCAATTTCCACTCCATAATGTCTGCGTCTGGGTCAATACCATGTTTTCTGATGGTCCCAGCAGGAGTTAGTAGGTTACGTTTTTCAAAAGCAGCCCAATCTTGTTGATTTTTTAAATCTATTTTTCCTTATTTATTTTTGTTGAAGTTTAGTTGATTTAAGATGTTGTTAATTCCTGTTGTACAACAAAATGATTCAGTTCTTCATATACATATATTCTTTTTTTTAAAAAACGGATATTACTAGTTTGCATTCCCATCAACAGTGTAAGAGGGTTCCCTTTTCTCCACACCCTCTCCAACATTTATTGCTTGTAGACTTTTGGATCGCAGCCATTCTGACTGCATGAAATGGTTCCTCATTGTGGTTTTGATTTGCATTTCTCTGGTGATGAGTGATGTTGAGCATCTTTTCATGTGTTTGTTAGCCATCTGTATGTCTTCTTTGGAGAAATGTCTGCTTAGTTCTTTGGCCCATTTTTTGATTGGGTCCTTTATTTTTCTGGAATTGAGCTGTAGGAGTTGCTTGTATATTTTTGAGATTAATTGTTTGTCAGTTCTTGCATTTGCTATTATTTTCTCCCTTTCTGAAGACTGTCCTTTCACCTTGCTTATAGTTTCCTTTGTTGTGCAGAAGCTTTTAAGTTTAATTAGGTCCCATTTGTTTATTTTTGCTTTTATTTCCAATATTCTTGGAGGTGGGTCATAGAGGATCCTGCTGTGATGTATGTCGGAGACTGTTTTGCCTATGTTCTCCTCTAAGAGTTTTATAGCTTCTGATCTTACATTTAGATCTTTAATTCATTTTTTTTATTTTATACATAGTAGTTTGTACCTTTTTTATTTTTATTTTTTATTTTATTTTTAAACTTTACATAATTGTATTAGTTTTGCCAAATATCAAAATGAATCCGCCACAGGTATACATGTGTTCCCCATCCTGAACCCTCCTCCCTCCTCCCTCCCCATACCATCCCTCTGGGTCGTCCCAGTGCACTAGCCCCAAGCATCCAGTATTGTGCATCGAACCTTAGAAAGTGTTCTAGTTTCATTCTTTTACAAGTGGTTGACCAGTTTTCCCAGCACCACTTGTTAAAGAGATTGTCTTTTCTCCATTGTATATTCTTGCCTCCCTTGTCAAAGATAAGGTGTGCATAGGTGTGTGGATTTATCTCTGGGCTTTCTATTTTGTTCCATTGACCTATATTTCTGTCTTTGTGCCAGTACCATACTGTCTTGATAACTGTGGCTTTGTAGTAGATCCTGAAGTCAGGCAGGGTGATTCCTCCAGTTCCATTCTTCTTTCTCATGATTGCTTTGGCTATTCGAGGTTTTTTGTATTTCCATACAAATTGTGAAATTATTTGTTCTAGCTCTGTGAAAAATGCCCTTGATAGCTTGATAGGAATCGCATTGAATTTATAGATTGCTTTGGGTAGTATACTCATTTTCACTATATTGATTCTTCTGATCCATGACCACGGTATATTTCTCCATCTATTAGTGTCCTCTTTGATTTCTTTCACCAGTGTTTTATAGTTTTCTATATATAGGCCTTTTGTTTCTTTAGGTACATATATTTCTAAGTATTTTATTCTTTTCATTGCAATGGTGAATGGAATTGTTTCCTTAACTTCTCTTTCTATTTTCTCATTATTAGTGTATAGGAATGCAAGGGATTTCTGTGTGTTGATTTTATATCCTGCAACTTTACTATATTCCTTGATTGGCTCTAGTAATTTTCTGGTGAAGTCTTTAGGGTTTTCTATGTAGAGGATCATGTCATCTGCAAACAGTGAGAGTTTTATTTCTTCTTTTCCAATTTGGATTCTTTTATTTCTCTTTCTGCTCTGATTGCTATGGCCAAAACTTCCAAAACTATGTTGAATAGTAGTGTTGAAAGTGGGCACCCTTGTCTTGTTCCTGACTTTAGGGAGAACAGGGTGGGGATTCCCAAAAAAAAACTGGAAATAGAACTGCCTTATGACCCAGCAATCCCACTGCTGGGCATACACACCGAGGAAACAAGAATTGAAAGAGACATGTGTACCCCAATGTTCATGCAGCACTGTTTATAATAGCCAGGATATGGAAGCAACCTAGATTCCATCAGCAGACGAATGGATAAGAAAGCTGTGGTACATATACACAATGGAGTATTACTCAGCCATTAAAAAGAATACATTTGAATCAGTTCTAATGAGGTGGTTGAAACTGGAGCCTATTATACAGAGTGAAGTAAGCCAGAAAGAAAAACACCAATACAGTATACTAACACATATGTATGGAATTTAGAAAGATGGTAATAATAACCCTGTATGTGAGACAGCAAAAGAGACACAGATGTATAGAACAGTCTTTTGGACTCTGTGGGACAGGGCGAGGGTGGGATGATATGGGAGAATGGCATTGAAACATGTACAATATCATATGTGAAACGAATCAGCAGTCCAGGTTTGATGCATAATACAGGATGCTTGGGGTTGGTGCACTGGGATGACCCAGAGGGATGGTATGGGGAGGGAGGTGGGAGGGGGTTCAGGATGGGGAACACGTGTACACCCATGGCGGATTCATGTTGATGTATGGCAAAACAAATACAATATTGTAAAGTAACTAGCCTCCAATTAAAATAAATGAATTTATATTTAAAAAATAAAACAAAAATCTCAGTTCTGGAGACATAAAAAGAAAAGGACATTAAATGACACTCCATTTTAAAAATTATTAATTTTTTTAAAAATGATTTTAAATGACACCCCATATTTAAAGTTATGTTTGAATATTTCCCTGTGCTGGGTATCCATTACTGTGGGTCTTTCTCTCCTGGCGGTGGGTGGCCTTTGCATTGCAGTGCTTCTCTTGTTGCACACTTCTGGTTAGTCCTATACTTAGGACTAGAGTTACTTTGTGCTCTAAGATCAAGGTCTCCCTCTTCCAGGTCTGTCCAAAAAACCCTCTCTCTCAGCCCAGAGGGGGCCTGTGGTGAGGTCAGGAGAGAACGTGACCTTGGTCTGCAGCTCCGAGAGCACCTTTGACCAGTTCCATCTACTCAGGGAGGGGGACAACCTTGGGTGCCCGCTCGCTGGAGGGCAGGGCCCCCATGGAGTACTCCAGGCAGAGTTCCCTCTGGGTCCTGGGACCCCAGCCCACAGCGGTGTCTACAGGTGCTACGGCTCCTTCACTCACTCTCCCTACTCGTGGTCAGATTCCAGCGACCCACTGTTCCTGTCTGTCACAGGTGAGGAACCTCTTCCTGGCCCATGCTTTCTTGTTGCTATTCCAGCTTGCTGTTGCTAAGCTGTGTCCAATTCTTAGCGACCCCCTGGACTGCAGCACGAGAGACTCCTCTGTCCATCACCATCTCTGCTCCATGTATCACAGCCTTGTCCTGGTGAAGGGGCTTGCGTAACTCAATGAAGCTATCAGCCATGTCGTGCAGGGCCACCAAGACTGATGGGTCATAGTGAAGAGGTTGGACAACATGTAGTCCCCTAGAGGAGGAAATGGCAACCCACTCCAATATTCTTGTTTTCAGAACCCTAAGAAGATTCCCATGCTTCACAATGCACTAAATCACATTGTGTTGGCCAAGAAGTCCATTTGGGTTTTTCCATAACATCTTACTCTAACACTGAGCTCTGTCTCAAGGGCTCCGTGCTGGTGTCAGGGGAAACTTAGGGCTTCTGGAGAAATGGAGGCAATGAGAACCAGAGAGGAAGAGAGATGGTATATGGCATCTCAACCCTCTTCCACCTCCAGTATGGATGCTCCACATCAGAATCCTGTCTATCCAGGCAATAAAGAATAAGTTCAGGGTAGACCCAGGGGGAGGAGAGGCTGGGCTGATTTGGGAAAATCAGAGATTGCATTGGCTCCTTGCTCTTAGTCTTTTCCCAGAAGCAGCTCTGACATACAGGTGATTTCCCAATTAAGGAGCATAAACACTCATTCCCAGAGCAGAGAGAATGTCTCTAGTTTACAGCTGTCTTTCACCATCAGGCATATCCTTCCCACATCCTTCCACCATCACATCTCCAGGATGGAGGGTCTACTCAACACATTTGCAGAGAGGAACCAGAAGCTCTCCGCTCTCCCATCAGTGCTCTGAGGGATGACAGAGTCAAGGACAGCCAGGAGGCCAACCTTCCAGAAAGAATAGTCCTCATTCAGTCAGTATGAGGAATGTTACTTGTGCACCCCTGTCTTTTTTCTCCTAGAATCCACTACAAGTACTTGCCCATCAACCATGGATCCACACACCACAGAAGGTAAGCAAGATGGTCTCCTATCTCAGCAAATTTCTGAGTGACAGAGGGTTCCTGTGTGAGTGTTGACTCTGCCACCTCCCAGCTCTGTGACTTTGGGCTCCTCAACGTCCCTGTTAAGTTAGCATTTGAGACCATGGTCTGCAGGAGACCCACAGTGGGCATGGAGCTTCTCATGCTCTGTGACTGAGAATTTCTAAACTGGACAAAGTGGGTCAGAGTGACCTGATCCCATGCTTAAGGGTGATACTTAATTTCCCTCCACCAGGATCTTTGGGGATGGGTGTGGGGGGACAAGGGAAGAATTTTAGGGAGCACCTTAAATATGTGTTATTTCTCTGTTAGTGTTTTATGAACTAAACATTCCACAGTTCATATATATAAATGTTATGTCTTCTTGAGGATTCCATTCCAGGTCTATGTGGATGGAGGGGAAATGTATTGTGGATTAATGTGGTCTCCATTCATGCAAAAATGCCATGCCTTGTCATACGGGGCAGCAGACAATAACTGCTTCGATGCCCAGGAGACCTTGATTCAGACCTCAGCTGGTCTTGCACAGCCTCTTTACTTTATCCACTGCTAGCATCTCTCCTGGATGCTTTGGTACCTCCTGGGAAGTGGAGACCATAACTGATCAGGTTGACAGATGCTGACAGTTTGACACAAGGATACAATAAATCCCGTGTGTAGGGGCACAGCCTACTCAACAAATAACCAGATTTTCTTCCATTTGCCTGTTGGTAGAAGCACCACTTCCTCTAGAACACTCCAGCACATGGTACATTGTCCTTGGGCTTGTCATAGCCTTCACCTCTACCAGCATCATCCTTGCTGCTCTTGTCTGTCACTGGTTTTCTACCCAAAATCGTAAGTCTGAAGGTGGCGAGCTCAGCATCATCTGACCCAAAGGGAGGTGGGTTCACAGCAGAGAATGGCATTTTCACTTCCTGTAGGTTTAAACTGATTTCCGGTGTTGAGATCCCTGATGGAACATCTTCCAGAGACCCATGGAACCCTGTTCTTTTTATGAAAATATGTGTTGATTTATTCTTGGCTGCATCAGGTCTTGGCTGCAGCATGGGGGATCCTCATTGTGGAGCTGGGGTGCAGTTCAAGGCTCCAGAGCTCGTGGGCTCTTGGGGCTTAGTTGCTTCAAGGCAGGTGGAATCATAGTTCTCCCACCAGGGATAGAGCCTGCACCCCCTGCACTGGACGAGGGGGTCTTAATCCCTGGGCCATGAGGGACATTCTGAGCCCTGTTCTTCCCTTCAACCACAGCCATCTGTTCTTATTCCCTACATGATCTTGGGAATCTGCTGTTACACAGAAAAGGATGGTCCATAACAGAAGATGTAGGATGGGTCCATGGGTTTGCACAGGTTCATGAGACAGTCTGTGAATGGCTGGGCTTATATATGGCTGTATGTGTGTGTGTGTGTGTGTGTGTGTGTGTGTGTGTAGTAGACAGTCTCTACACCTGGGGTATACCCTTGCCTTTTTCTGGCTTTGATATCCCCATCAAAGATATGGAGGTCTGGAATAACTTCCTCCACCTCGAAGAGCCTTTACTCTCTTCCATTTGCAGATGTTGCCATCATGGAAGGAGAGCCCAATGAAGACCAAACAGTGAATGGCGAGGTGAGTCCTCTCAGGCCAAACCCTTGCCATAGCCTGAGCCCTTCCAATGCCCAATGCCCCAGCCTACGAAGATCACGTCTCAGTCCATCATTCACACCTCCTTCCTCTCAGGATCCTGCAGCAGAAGACGTGATATACGCCCGCTTGAACCATGGGGCCCTCTCCAAGAGACTGTTCACTTCCGCTCCCCTGAGCCCCATGGACCCCTTCACCGAGCCCATTATCTATGAATTCAATGTAAACCACAACCATGCTGAGCCCTGACCTGGCCCCGGGCTGTGAGCACATAGAGTGTTACAAATTGAGGACTTAGATCTCTTTTTTAAGGGGTTCCTCTGTGGACATTCCTTCTACTCCTCCAAAGCAGCCCAGCAATTCTGAGGTAACAGTGCAGTCCAAGAATTATAGGATCGTCTTCAAAAATCCCACAACCTCTTAGTAATCTCCTGGCTATTCTAGGACTACATTTTATCTCTCTCACCATTTGGGGAGAAGGTATACTCAATCACACATCTGGGTAGGTTACTATGATCATCCTTCTTTTTCTAAAATTCCAATAAAGCATAAAAAAATTGCCAGTTGATTCTTCAAGTTATTCAGTTATAAAAATACAAAACCAAAAAATAAAATGTCTATTCAGTAATACAAGACAGAAACAGACTTGTAGACTTAGAGAACAATCTTAGAGTTACAGACAGGAAGGGTGGGGAGAGAGATAGATTGGAAGTTTAAGATTGACATGTGCACACTGTTATATTTAAAATAAAATGCTTTCCATGAAGAATAATAAAATCAATGCTAGATGGCCTTTAAAAAGATGATGTATATCCTGTTTGAGATATCCAGTGTGGTGGCACTAGCCATGTGAGGCTGCCTGTGTACGTGCTTAGGTGATTCAGTCAAATCTGACTCTTTGCAAAGCCATGGATGATGTGTAGCTCGTTAGACTCCTCTGTCCATGGAATTCTCTAGGCAAGGATACTGGAGAGGGTTGCCATTACCTTCTTGAGGGGATCTTCTTGACCCAGGGATTGAACCCATGACTCTCATGTCTCTTACATTGGTAGGTAGATTCGTTATCACTGAGCCATTCGGGAAGCCCCTTCAACCTTTCCCAGCCATGTGCCCTGAGGGTGATGAGTTCCGGGTGTAGAAACATGATAACAAAATCTCCTTCAGTCTGGATCCGCAGTGGCCAATAAAGTAGTTACCCAGCCACGCTGTACAATGACTCTACACATATATGAAGTAAAGCATTCAGTTCCTCACTCACATCCACCACATTTCAAGTGCTCAGTAGCGTCATGTGCCCAGGTGCTATGGTGTTGTTCAGAGCAGATGTTTAAAAAGTCCCGTCATCACAGAGAATTTTACTGGATATTCCACTCCAGATCACTGACAGACTGCAGAGGGAACACTTGCCCCAGGGAGGCTTTGCATGTGTTGTGTTAATCCATCGATATTTGTACATTTTTTTCTTTTTTGCTTCTTTTCACTGAAGCAAAGGATTTGAGAATCTTGTGCCTTTTAAATTATCAACTGTTGGCACAATATGGCTTGGCTCAACCAAGAGGAGGGCTGAAGAGCATAACACCATGAGGACCCCGGCGTGAACTGAGCTGGCAAATGGGATGAAAATCAAGCTCCACGGAGCCTTAGTTGCTCCCTGAGGTCGTGTGTGTGATCTTTCCCCTGGCTTAGAACTAAATCACCCAAGAACTGTTTTACCAAGAGAAATGTCAGGATCACTTGAAGTGAAGACATGCTGGGGCTTCTGTGTTGCTACTGTGAGAGAGCATATACCACACTGCTGTGTGATATATCTGAATATGCATTCATTTCATAATATATGTAAGTCAGGTCATTACCTTGGATACCACATGGCTCTATGTCAATTATAACTCTGTGAAACTGGATAGATAGACGATACATGTGCTTCGTCGCTCAGTTGTGTCCAACTCTTTGTGACCCTTTGGACTGAAACCTTATAGGGTCCTCTGTCCGTGGGATTCTCCAAGCAAGAATACTGGAGTGGTTCGCATTTCATTCTCCATGATGATATGTAGATAGACACATAGATAGATCAATAGATTTTAGTGGTTGCAATACCACTTCGTGAGGTAGTTGATGACTTTAGCAGGATATTTCCTGTCTTTCTTAAATTTTGCTTCATGGAAATATATCATATGTATTAATATATGCATCTGTCCTTGATCAGGAACTCTGACAAGGACCATTCTTGTCTGACCCTGGAGTTTTTGTTGGTTGAAGAGGAGAGCAACATGCAGCATCAAAGGATGCTTTGAAGAGACAGAAATGACTCACATGCTTCCCCTCAAGGGGACAGAGACACAATCTGCTTTTTACAGACATGGGCCTGTCACTGGGAGAAATAAAGCCTGCCCTCTGGGCCCAAGAGGAAGAGTTGTGCTTTCTTGTGGAAGCAGAGTGTACTTTGCAAAACTCTCCAGCCCTCCTCGCTTGTCCACCCCTTGGTTCACTAGTTCTCTGAGGGCATCACTGAAGGTCACACTCAACACCTCGACTCTTCCATCTCGTATTCAATCACACAGTAAAAGAATTCAGCCCCCAGGGTCCCCCTGGCCCCTGCTGTCTTCTCCATCCACAGAGTCCACCCACAGCCACACCTGGATTCCAGCCACAGCCTGCCTGGGTTCTGAGCTCCAGACCCACACTCCCATCTCCAGTTCACCCTCCACATTTCATCTTTCGAACTCACATTTCAGAATCTGCTTTCTGCCCCAAATCCCTCCATGGTGCCCACATCTTCAGGGCAAACTCCAAACTCTTCTATCTAAATTCAATCCTGTTCATGGTCCTCAGAGTTGACCCCCCGCCCCCAACCTCAGCTCTCACCTTTTCTTCCCTCCAAATGATACTGGTAGAATTACACCACACACACACACACACGGAAAATGGGCCATTTAACATTTGTGTGCTCTCTCATATCAGCTCTTCTGAGAACACTCAGACTCAACAACTTCCTTTTGTACTCCCAATCTAAAGTAGACACAAAGGTAGACACTATCATTTCCATCACTTGTTAATGGGTTTTTGCCTTATTAAGGGGCAATTTTCATAATAAAATTCCACATAAATCATTTAGAATGCTGGTTGTCACACCCATATCAGAATAATTGAAGGTCAAAATTATTTATTTTTAATTAAAAAATTAAATTTATACTGTCATTTCCCTTTTCTCTACAAAAGCTAATATAATATGACCTTCATAAAGTTTTCTTATCATACAGTTTCTTGCTTATATATTCCATTTTTTCTTAAAAATAAAATCATCATCCTTGAACAGTGGACAGCACTGTACATGACCACATCAACTCCCTCTGTCCCCTTCAGTAAGCCCCTGGGTCCCAGGGTTCTATGGAATGTTCTTTTCTCTCTAGAATGTACCTGCTCCTACCCATGACTCTCTACCTCCTCAAGCAGCTATTCTCTCAAGTACAGTGTAGACGTTGTTGTCGTTGTTCGGTCACTAAGTCATGTGTGACTTTTGCAACCCCATGGACTGCAGCATGCCAGGCTTCTCTGTCCTTCACTATCTCCCACAGTTTGCTCAAACTCAAGTCCATTGAGTCTTGATGTCATCCAACAATCTCATCCTCTGTCGCCCTCTTCTCCTCTTGCCCTCAATCTTTCCCAACATCAGGGTCTTTTCCAATAGTCAGTTCTTTGCATCATGTGGTCAAATTATTGCAGCTTCAGCTTTAGCATCAGTCCTACCAATGAATATTTTCAGGGTTGATTTCCTTTACGATTGATCCGTCTGATCTCCTTGCTGTTCATGAGAGTCTCAAAAGTCTTCCCCAGCATTACAGGCTAAAAACATGTTCTTCAGTGCTCAGCCTTCTTTATGCCCAACTCTCACATCCATATATGCCTACTGGAAAAACCATAGCTTTGACTATAAGGACCTTTGTTGGCACAGCACTTTCTAATACAGTGTCTAGGTTTGTCACAGCTTTTCATCAAAGGAGAAGGGTCTTTTAATTTCATGGCTGCTGTCACTGTCCACAGTGTTTTTGGAGCCCAAGAAAAGAAAATCTGTCACTGTTTCCACTTTTTCCCTAATATATTTTTCTTCTTTTTTTGCCATGAAGTGCTTGTACCAGAGTTCAGGAGCTTCATTTTTTAAAATGTTTACAGTGTAGACATGGAACCCAGTTATTTTCTTGTGTCTTCTTTTATAAAAATAATTGATTATTAGCATTTGATGCCCTCATTCTGCAGAATCTGAGTTCTTCAAGCACCTACAGAAGATGGGTTTACCTGGGTCATGAGTGTATTTCTGTTATGTAGCATCAATGCCTGGTACAGAGTAGGTGCTCTGCGATAATTTAAGAACTGACTGAAGATGAGAAGTAAATTCCATTTCTGGAGGGGACTGGGAAAATAAAGTTCTGAGTCCTATTTGGAGCCAGACTGTCCGGGACTGACTCAGGATGAGAACCTGGACCCCACCCTCTAGAGCAGGCAGTTAGACTGGGCAGAAAAAGAGCTGAGACCTCAGGTCTGGGCTGAGATGCCTCCTGAGCCCTGCCTGAAGACATCGGTGCAGGGTTCACGGAGGGTCAGCCCCCTTGCTGGGGGTCCACAGCCGTGGGAACCATGAGGGGCAGCAGTAGCCCCCCAGGGACCACATCCTGTTTGTCTTCTAAGGCCCCATGGTCTCTTCATCTGTACAGGGCGGGGGCGGCTGGGCGGCCAGAGCTGCAAACATGCCTTTTATCTTCTCTGAGCTTCTCCTCCTCCTCCAGATGTGCAGGGCAGGGAGGGGATCGCATGAGTGCATGGGATGCCCACCCCGCCTCCAGTTCATGGGAACCTCAGTGCTTGGGCACTGGAGGAGCCAGGGATCCTCACAGGGAGAGAATCAGCCCAAGCTTTTGGTGGCAAATCTCTCACTTCCAGGGCTAAGTCTGGGCCAGAGGACCCCAAGCCCTGCAGGTGAGTCTTCCCAGGGCTCCTGGGTCCCCATGTCTCACTTCAGCCCCTGGAAATTGGTGGGGGAGGAGGTGGGGGCACTGGGATTCCAGAGTGATGCTGATGAAACCTGGAAGGGCTCCTGAGCTGAGCTGGGGAGTGAGGGGTGGGGAGGTCCTTGGACTCAGCCTCTGACTTCCTTCCAGGGACCTTCCACAAACTCACCATCTGGGCTGAGAATCTTTTGGGCAGCTCAGGGTGCCCATGTGAATACACCGTATGCACAGATGGAATGTGAGAGTGAGTATGCAGACCATCAGAGATTATACTGCAGTTGGCCTGCACTATTTGAAGAAAGAAATGGCAATGCATTCCAGTATTCTTGTGTGGAAAATCCCATGAATATTGGAACCTGCCAGCCTACAGTCCATAGTGTTGCAAAGAGTCTGACATGACTGAGTGACTTCATTTTCTTTCACTTTATTTTAAAATTTATTTATTTTACTGGTTCTGTTTTTTAATCTCATAATATTTATATTTTATTGAAGTGTAGTTGACTTACAATGTTTCAGGTGCACAGCAAGGTGATTTTCAGTTATACAAGTATTCATACATTATTTTGCAGATTACTTTCCATTTTAGGTTATTACAAGATATTGACTATAGTTCCCCATGCTATACAGTAAATCTTTGTTGCTTGTTGCATATCTTTTTTTAAAAATTAGAAATCTAGCATTGTATTTGTACTTCTATTTTTAAATTTATGATATATTCCACATCAGTGTTATGCTACACTGATAGTGAAAGCATGAAGTCAAGCTTGTACCTTAAAAGTATGTTAAAAGTAAATGGAAAACAATGGCAATGTTAATTGTGGGAGGAAATATTGACTTGCATTATGTTACTGGTAGGCTTTCCTGGGGACTCAGATGATAAAGAATCTGCCTGCAACGTAGGAAGATCTCCTGAAGCACGAAATGGCAACCCACCCCAGCATTCTTGCCTGGAGAACCCCCATGGACAGAGGAGCCTGGCGGGTTGCAGCCCATGAGATCACAAAGAGTCAGACACGACTGATGGGCTAAACTATTCTCAAGGCTCTGAACTTGAAAGGTATAACACTTTCCCATTCATATAGAGATAAAAAGTGGCAGAACAGACAGAACTTTTTGTCTTGTCAGGGGCTTAAAGGGACATTATGACCAGACCTGCATGGACAGCTTCAAGAACAGAGGATTCCAGGATTAAAAGATTTCCCAGTGGAGGGGACGTAAGTATAGCTATGGCTGATCCATGTTGATGTATGGCAGAAACTAACAATATTATTCAGTTCAGTTCAGTCGCTCAGTCATATCCGACCCTGTGACCCCATGAATTGCAGCACAGGCCCCCGTGTCCATCACCAAGGAATATTACTCAGCCATTAAAAAGAATGCAGTTGAATCAGTTCTAATGAGATGGATGAAACTGGAGCCTATTATACAGAGTGAAGTAAGTTAGAAAGTAAAACAGCAATACAGTGTACTAACACACAAATATGGAATTTAGAAAGACGGTAATGATGACCTTATATGTGAGACAGCAAAAGAGACACAGATGTAAAGAACAGTCTTTTGGACCCTGTGGGAGAAGGCAAGGGTGGGATGATTTGAGAGGGTAACGTTGAAACGTGTGTATTATCATATGTGAAGCGGATCGCCAGTCCAGGTTTGATGCATGAGACAGGGTGCTCAGGGCTGGTGCACTGGGATGACTCTGGGGGATGGGATGGGGAGGCAGGTGAGAGAAGGGTTCTGGATGGGGAATACATGTGTGCCCGTGGCTGATTCATGTCAATTTTTGGCAAAAACCACCACAATAATGTAAAGTAATTAGCTTCCAATGCAGAGTTCCTAAGAATAGCAAGGAGAGATAAGAAAGCCTTCCTCAGCAATCAGTGCAATGAAATAGAGGAAAACAACAGAATGGGAAAGACTAGAGATCTCTTCAAGAAAATTAGAGAGGCCAAGGGAACATTTCATGCAAAGATGGGCTCAATAAAGGACAGAAATGGTATGGACCTAACAGAAGCAGAAGATATTAAGAAGAGGTGGCAAGAATACACAGAAGAACTGTAGAAAAAAAGATCTTCATGACCCAGAAAATCATGCTGGTGTGATCACTCACACTCACCTAGAGCCAGACATATTGGAATGTGAAGTCAAGTGGGCCCTAGGTTCAGGATGGGGAGCACATGTATACCTGTGGCAGATTCATTTTGATATATGGCAAAACCAATACAATATTGTAAAGTTAAATAAAATAAAATTAAAAAAAAAACAACAACAAAGCTAGTGGAGGTGATGGAATTCCAGTTGAGCTATTTCAAATCTTAAAAGATGACACTGTGAAAGTGCTTCACTCAATATGCCAGCAAATCTAGAAGATTCAGCAGTGGCCACAGGATTCGAAAAGGTCAGTTTCATTCCAATCCCAAAGAAAGGCAATGCCAAAGAATGCTCAAACTACCACACAATTGCACTCATCTCATACACTAGTAAAGTAATGCTCAAAATTCTCCAAGCCAGGCTTCAGCAATGCATGAACTGTGAACTTCCAGATGTTCAAGCTGGTTTTAGAAAAAGCAGAGGAAACAGAGATCAAACTACCAACATCTGCTGGATCATAGAAAAAGCAGACTATACAGCATATTAAAAATCAGAGACATTACTTAGTCAACAAAGGTCCATCTAGTCAAGGCTATGGTTCTTCCAGTAGTCATGTGTGGATGTGAGAGTTGGACTATAAAGAAAGCTGAACACCGAAGAACTGATGCTTTTGAAAAGTGGTGTTGCAGAAGACTCTTGAGAGTCCCTTGGATTGCAAGGAGATCCAACCAGTCCATCCTAAAGGAGATCAGCCCTCAGTGTTCATTGGAAGGCCTGATGTTGAAGCTGAAACTCCAATACTTTGGCCACCTGATGCAAAGAGTTGACTCATTTGAAAGGACCCTGATGCTGGGAAAGATTGAAGGCAGGAAGAGAAGGGGACAACAGAGGATGAGATGGTTGGATGGCATCACTGACTCAATGGACATGGGTTTGGGTAGACTCCGGGAGCTGGTGATGGACAGGGAGGCCTGGCGTGCTGGGATTCATGAGGTCGCAAAGAGTCAGACATGACTGAGCAACTGAACTGAACTGAACTGAAAATAAATAAATTAATTAAAAAAAAATCCTCTCCAGCACCACAGTCCAAAAGCATTAGTTCTTCAGCACTCAGCCTGTTTCAGTGCTTGGGCAGCTGGAGGAACTGGGGATCCTGATTAGGAGATAATCAGCCCAAGGTTTCAGTGGGAAATCTCACTTCCAAGGCTGAGTCTGGGCCAGAGGACCCCGAACCCTGCAGGTCAGTCCTCCTGGGGCTCCCAGAACCCATGTGTCACTTGAGCCCTGGGAACTTGGTGGTGGGTGAGGTGGGGGTACTGGGATTCTAGAGTGATGCTGGTGAAACCTGGAAGGGCTCCTGAGCTGAGCTGGGGACTGAGGGGTGGAGAGGTCCTAGGACTCAGCCTCTGACTTCCTTCCAGGGACATTTCACAAACCACCATCTGGGCTGAGCCAGTTTGGGGCAGTTTCAAGGTGCCCATGTGAATACACCATATGCAGAGTTGGAATGTACAAGTGAGTACATAGAACATCAGGGAGTATGCTGTAGTTTGCTTGCACTACTTGGAGAAGGAAATGGCAAGGCATACCAGTATTCTTGCTTGGAAAATCCCATGGATGGAGGAGCCTGCCAGGCTAGAGTACATGGGGTCTCAAAGAGTCAGACACGACTGGAAAACTTTACTTTCTTTCATTTCATTTTAAAATTTATTTATTTATTTATTTTGCTAGTTACATCTTTAAATTTCATAATATATGCATTTTATTGAAGTGTAACTGACTTAGAATGTTCCAGGTGCACAGTAAGGTGATTCAGTTATACATATACACACATAGTTTTTTCAGATTATTTTCCATTTTGGTTATTACAAGATATTGACCATAGTTCCCTGTGCTATGCAGTAAATCTTTGTTGTTTGTTGCATATCAATTTTTAGTTTAATTAGAAAGCAAGCATTCTACTCATACTTCAGTTTTAAAATTTAAGGTATAAATTCCACATCAGTGTTATGCTACACTGATAGTGAAAGCATGATGCCAAAATCCCACCACGTCCACGTTAAAAGTAAGTGGAAAGCAATGGCAATGTTATGTGGGAAGAAATATTGAATCGCTTTATGTTACTGGTGGGCTTCCCTGTTGCCTCAGATGATAAAGAATCTGCCTGCAATGTGGGCGACCTGAGCTCGAGCCCTTGGTTGGGGAAGATCCCCCATGGAAGAAAATGGCAACCCACTCCAGTATTCTTGCCTAGAGAATCCCCATTGACAGAGGAGCCTGGCGGGCTGCAGCCCATGGGATCACAGAGAGTGAGACATGACTGAGCGACCAAACACAAGCACAATGTTACTGGTGGGAGGACAAATGATTTCAGTAGTTGGGGAGCTGATAACATTTATCCATTCAAAGGGAGAGCCACACATCTCTGGATCTGACTTCTAATTGGATCTGTTCCTTCAGCTCTAACCCTTGCACTCTGCTGTCTGTGCTTAGTCATGCTGACTCTTTGGTAAAAGAATGTTGCCTAGAGCTTGTAATATAGGAGAACCCATTCTCAAGGCTGGAGAAGTAAATGGCAGCACACTCTAATATTCCTGCCTGGAGAATTCTATGGACAAGGAGCCTGGTGGCCTACATACAATCCATAGGGTTGCAAAGAATTGGACATGACTGAGGGACTAAGACTATTTTCAAGGCTCTGAACTTGAAAGGTATAACACTTTCCCATTTGTATAGAGATAAAAAGTTACATAACAGACAGAAACTTTTGTCTTGTTGGGGGCTTAAAGGGATATTACGACCAGACGTACATGGACAGCTTCGAGAACAAAGGATTGCAGCATTAAAAGTTTTCCACAGTGGCAGGGACGTAAGTATAGCTATGGCTGATCCATGTTGATGTATGGCAGAAGCCATCACAGTATTGTAATTGTCTTTAATTAGAAATAAATAAATTAAGGGGGAAAAAAACTTGGACAGGAATTCTCTGGTGGTCCAGTGGTTGGGAATCTGCCTGCCCAAGTAGGGGACACTGGTTCAATCCCCAGAATGGGACAATTCCACATCCCATGGGGCAAGTAAGCCCGTGGGCCACAAGTCCATGTGCCTAGAGCGGGTGCTGCTCAACAAGAGAAGCCACGGCGATGAGAGACTCTGCACCACAGCAAAGAGCAGCCTCGCTTCCTGCAACTAGAGAAAGCCAGTGCACAGTGATGAAGACCCAGCACAGCCATTAATTAGTTAATTAAAACACTGCAACAACCAGCTACACCTCTTCCCCTTTTAGTGTGTGTGTGTGTGTGTGTAAGTGTAAGTGTGAAAGTATGAGTTCACAGGTGGGTGTTTAACCTGTATTTTTTTCTCCTCTCCTTGGAAAATTCTTCCCCATGGGCTAGGGTTATTTTACATTCAGTAAACACTGTTGGACCATCCCACCCCTTCAAGAAAAAGCCCATCTAACTCAGATAAGATGATTCTTTGGGACACAAGTTCACCACCTTTTTGGTCTGCTGGCTTTCCAAATAAGGTCACTATTCCTTGCCCAAAGACCTCATCATTCTGCCCAATGACAAGTAACGTGAGGTTGGACTCAAAGCACATTCATGAGACATCGGCAGAGGTGTCATTCATTGTAGACAAAATCCATAGACGTCACGCTCACAATTGGTATCTGTGGTTTAAAGAAGATACGCAGATGGCCAATAGGCATATGAAAAGATGCTCAGCATTGCTCATTAGTAGAGAAAGGCAAATCGACACTGCAACGAGGTACCACCTCATACCGATCAATATGGCCATCATAAAACAGTTGATGAATAATAGATGCTGGAGAGGGTGTGGAGAAGAGTGAAACCCTCTTACACTGTTGGTGGAGTGGAAACTGTTGCAGCCACTGTGGAAAACATTATGGAAGTTCCTCAAAAAAACAGAAACAGAATTTCCATATGATCCGACAATTCCAATCCAGAGCATATATTTGGGAAAAAAAAAAACAAACAAAAAACTATACCTTGAAAAGATTCATGCACCTCTATGTTCACAACAGCACAACTTACAATACCCAAGGCATGGAAACAACCTAAATGTCCATCGACAGATGAATGAGTAAAGAAGATGTTGTATGTGCCTATACACACACACAATGGAATACTACTCAGACATTTTAAAAATGAAATTATGCCTTTTGCAGCAGCATGGATGGACCTGGAGACTAACATATTAAGTGAAGTAAGACAGAAAGAGAAAGACAATTATCATATGATATCACTCATATGTGGAATCTAAAAGGAATGTGCCAGAAGCCAGCACGGGAGTTCCCACCCATGACAAAGGTCATGCGGAGAGGATCTGACATGCAAAGGCGAATCAGAACTCGAGGGGCCCCCTGGACCTGCCTGAGCATCTACCCCAAAACCAGAATCTGTCGGTTTTACTATTTTACAACTTTCACCAACTCCTCTGACATTTACGGGGGGCTATCCCCGACCACCTTTCTCTGAAGGAAATCAACTTAGAGTTCTAGTTAATAAGTCTCCTAGGTACAATAGGTGTGTCCCAATTCAAATCCCTCAGATAGCTTTCTCACTTGCCTGACAGGTTTCTGGACTCTTACAGCTACGCATGTGATTGTTCACAGCCTCCCAACCACGAGAGGCACAGGAAGCTTAAGATAGTCTAACAATTCAGAGCTTCTCGGGGAGTTAGAAATTGTTAAAATAGAACTAGTAGAGGATTTCTTTGTTGAGCTAATACTTGCTGCCAAGTTTCCACATCCCCTGTATTGTGTCCTTGGGAGTATATTAACTGACATAGTTGGTATATAGGGAAAATAAGTAGTAACCTTGGTGTTAACAACTTTGGACCCTTGAGTTAATAAATACTTTTCTTGTTATAGCCCACCACACCTTTGCCCTATAGGAATGCAACTTTATCTAATGCTTTTGGAGGGTGGCGCCTGACTTTAGAATAATCACCTTTAGAGAAAATAAGTTTTCTGATTGACTAACCATTATTCAGAAGAAAGGGTCGTAAAATGTTAACAGGCCTCCTGGCCAGAAGATGATGTAAATCACCTAAAGCCTTTGCATTTGATAAGTTTGCAGAAAGACAGCCTAGCTTCGATAAGAGTCAAGGACTGCTGACCTTGCATGACTCTACACCCCCTATTATCCTCTATGCACAACTTAAGCTATAAAAGCTACTTTGGAAAATAAAGTTGTGGGCCATGCTCATCAGGCTTGATCTCCCCGTGTCGTTCTTGCTTCCTTTTCTCTCCTTTTCTTCTCTGTTCTTCCTTCAGGATGACTAATTTGGAGCGTGGGGGCCCTCTGAGACCACTTATTTGCCCGGGCTTCTAAGACCCACTCGAGAACGTGCCTAAGGTGGGGCACTTTCCACAATTTGAGAGGGTGCCTGTGGCCTCCATGGTCAGTGCAAACCTGATGTCACAGGTTTTATTGGCTTTCTGTGTAAACCAGTTAGTTCAAGCCTCTGTCTCTTCGTTTTGCTATCCTTTCACCAACGCTGTCCTCCCAAGGGAATCCCTGGATCCATCCGGGGCTGGACCCTGGTAGGAATGTATCAAAGAAACAGAAACAGACTCACAGACATAGAGAACAGGCTTGTGGTTGCCAAGGGGGAGGGAAGGATTAGGAGTTTGGGATTAGCAGATGAAATCTATTTAGGCATAAAACGGACAAACAATCAAGTCCTACAGTATGGCACAGGGACTTCTATTCAGTATATTGCCATAAAGCATAATGGAAAAGAATATATGTGTCAACCTTAGTTTTCTGTACAGCAGACATGATTTAACTTCAAATTTTTTTCTTAATTTTAAAAAATGTGTGTTTATATATCTACAATGAAATATTACATGGCAGTAAAATGCACAATGACACCATTGTGCAGTAATCTGCAGTAAAATGCAGGTGACAAAGCTCAACATTCAGAAAACGAAGATCATGGCATCTGGTCCCATCACTTCATGGGAAATAGATAGGGAAACAGTGGAAACAGTGTCAGACTTTATTTCTTTGGGCTCCAAAATCACTGCAGATGGTGACTGCAGCCATGAAATTAAAAGACGCTTACTCCTTGGAAGGAAAGTTATGACCAACCTAGATAGCATATTCAAAAGCAGAGACATTACTTTGCCAACAAAGGTCCATCTAGTCAAAGCTATGGTTTTTCCAGTGGTCATGTATGGATGTGAGAGTTGGACAGAGAAGAAAGCGAGTGCTGAAGAATTGATGCTCTTGAACTTTGGTGTTGGAGAAGACTCCTGAGAATCCCTTGGACTGCAAGGAGATCCAACCAGTCCATTCTAAAGGAGATCAGTCCTGGGATTTCTTTGGAAGGACTGATGCTGAAGCTGAAACTCCAATACTTTGGCTATCTCATACGAAGAGTTGACTCACTGGAAAAGACTCTGATGCTAGGAGGGATTGGGGGCAGGAGGAGAAGGGGACGACAAAGGATGAGATGGCTGGATGGCATCACCGACTCGATGGACATAAGTTTGGGTGAAGTCCAGGAGTTGGTGATGGACAGGAGGCCTGGTGTGCTGTGATTCATGGGGTCGCAAAGAGTCGGAAACAACTAAGCCACTGAACTGAACTGAACTGAACTGAAAATGCACAAACTGAAATGACAAAGAATACAGATCTATTTTGAAACATGATATTAGGAAAATAAAAGGAAATTTTAAGAAGGGTGACTGTACTCTTACTCCATTACATACATAATAAACAAGAGGACACCAGATTTATTACTTACAGAGCATCACTAATGTTAACGTCCCACCCCCAGCAAAATAGTGTGGAATCACTGCCCTTACTGAGCTTCTTTCCTGTCTATGAACAACAGCTGAACTGGGTGTATGTCTGCCGTTGGAGTCCTGAAACAGCTGGACTATTTTGTCCCAGTTTGGAGTTGATTGTTCTGGACACCCCTCTCACTCAAGAATTCTGGACTTTGGAAGTTTCTACCTTACACATTTTTATGTAGTAAGCAAGTTTGCGGAGAAGGCAATGGCAACCCACTCCAGTACTCTTGCCTGGAAAATCCCATGGATGGAGGAGCCTAGTAGGCTACAGTCCATGGGGTCGCTGGGAGTCGGACACGACTGAGCAACTTCACTTTCACTTTTCACTTTCATGCATTGGAGAAGGAAATGACAACCCACTCCAGTATTCTTGCCTGGAGAATTCCAGGGACGGGGGAGCCTGGTGGGCTGCCGTCTACGGGGTCGCACAGAATCGGACACGACTGAAGCAACTTAGCAGCAGCAGCAAGCAAGGTTGGCCACCTTTTCTAGCAAAACAATTGCCTTTCCCCGCCCCCCAAAAAAACCCCACAATTATCTTACACACATTATCTTTGTGTATATCTGTGGTCCTTGGATTGGAAAGGGAGAAAGAGAGAGACAGAGAGAGTGTGTGTGTGTGCAAAGTTTCCACTCATAGTCAGGAAATATTTTCAGATAAAGAAGAAGAGTAGGGGAAGACAAATATCACATGATATTGCTTATTCATGACATCTTTAAAAAAATGAACTTATTTACAAAACAGATACACAGAGAATGACCTTACAGTTACTGGGGGTTGGGGAGGGATGGTGGGTGGGGGAGGGATAGATTGGCAGTTTGGGTTCAACATATACACACGGCTATATTTAAAATGGATGACCAACAAGGACCTACTGTATAGCACAGGGAACTCCACTTAATATTCTGTAACTACCTAAGTGGGAAAAGAATTGGAAAAAGCAATAGATGCATATATAACTGAATCACCTTGTTGTATACCTGAAACTAACACAGTTAGTTTCTTAATCACATATACACCACTATATAATTTTTTTTAATTTTCTAAAAGCCATAATATGCATGTCTCCTTCTCTTATAAAAATGCAGAATCAATGTCTCTATTAATGAGTGTTTAATTGGCAACCTGCACTGAGCCTGACATACGAGGTGGGAACATGTGGTTTCTCTTCTGCAAAGAGTTAAGGTTAATGAGATTTATCATGAGCTTGGGGAAAGCATCCTGCATGCTATACACTGAAACACCATTTCTACTTCCTAAAGGCAGCAAGACCTGCTCAAATCCTCCTATGTTTATAGTGTTTAGGGAAACAAAAAGTGATGCTCGGGTCATGAGGCATGCTCAGTGATGTGGCTCAGGTCAGACTTCCATCCTTGTCATGAGAAGAGGCTGGCCATCTTCCCATGTGACATGAACCAGGCTGATTGTACCAACACCATCACCCGCCTTCCTCATCCTGTGACTCTGTCAGCTTTGCTCAGTTCTGCCTCCTGTCTCACAGAAGCAGAGCCATGTGTCCCACACTCCTCAGCCTCCTGAGTCAAGGTGAGTCTGGAAAGACACGGTTGGAGAGGGTTATGGTGGAAATCAGGGGATCTTCACACCACTGACCAGGTTCCCTGGATGAGGGTGAAAGGAGCATGGAGTCCATCTGGACAAGCCATTTCTGACAGGGTTTTCCTTCTAGGCTTCTGTGTGAGTTGTGGATCTGGGCAGCTGTGAGTGAGTCTTCCCCATCCCTTTTCTGTGTTGAGCAGAGCAGTTGGGGCTGAGGCAGATGACACTGGGGGATCAGGGTGAGACCCCTGTCAGTACAGTGAGAGCCGTGTGTCCTGTGGATCCCCTGTCCTCCTATTGGCCATGATACTCATCTTCACTCTCCACAGGGGTTAGCCCAGCTCTGAACTCTGGACCTGAAGGGACATTCCAAATCCTTGAGAAGGGTGCTAGGACCATTGAGTTCCATTTCTATCATGAGAGGGGAGCAAGAGGCTGCACTCCACAGACCCCTCTCCAACAAGGTGGCTTGTGGCATCTCCAACCGTCCCTTAACAACAGGTTCTGCAGGAGCGCCTGCTAGACCTGACCCCAGGAAGGGTCTGGCCATCAGGTAGGGCCATCTGGATCTTGCCACACATTTGATGTAGGTTAGCTAACAAAGGAGCCAGGTTCAAGGTTTATTTCCTTCTTTTCAGTCAAGTGGCTTTTTCACTGCTTAGTTGTGTTAGTGTTAGTCGCTCGGTCGTGTCCGACTCTCTGCCACCCCACGGACTAGAGCTCACCAGGCTCCTCTGTCCATGGGATTCTCCAGGCAAGAATACTGTAGGTGGTTGCCATTTCCTTGCCCAGGTGATCTTGCCAGCTCAGGAACTGTACCCTGCTCTCCATTGCAGAAAGATTCTTTAACATTTTGAGCTACAAGAAATGCAACAGGGAAGTCCTTTCACTTCTTTTCCATGCATCAATATTTCTGTGATGTTTTCTTTTGGCTGCATCGTGAAGCTTGTGGGATCTTAGTTCCCTGATCAGGGATCAATCCGGGCCCTTGGCAGAGAAAGTGCTGAGTCCTAACCACTGGACCAACAGGGGATCCCCAGTGTTTTGTGTTTTGAGAGAAAGTTTTTCAACATTTTTTCAACCCAAGGAGTGATAAGAATCAAGTCTGAGAATCATATGCTTAGAATCTCCATGATGTCCGTCCTGGGTTGACTATGTCTCTGTCTGTATCCAAGCCCCAGGTGCCCTTGATCATCAGGGTGATGCACTTTAGGGGAGGAGAGTTGGAAGAATTGAAGGGGAAGTGCCCATGGGGGCAGTGGGGAGAGGAGGCTGTTCCTATTTTCCTCTCAAAGCCTCTGCCTCCTTCTCTGCTAGGTGAATATGACAAGCCCTCTTTGTAAGCCTGGCCAAGACCCATGGTTAACTTAGGACAGACTTTGACTCTTTGGTGTCACTCTGGTCCTCCATTTGTGATATTCAGACTGTTAAAAGGAGTTGGGACCAGTTTCCCCGAGCTCCAGGGACATCATTTCAATACCTTCACCCTTGGCCCGGTGACCAGAGAACATGCCAGGTCCTACACGTGTTCTGAATTCTACAGGTCTCTCCCTGTGCAGTCCGATATCAGTGACCCCTTGCAGATAGTGGTCACAGGTAGGAGGGGTCCAGCCCAACTGTGGACACCCGTGCCTGCAGGCAATCCTACCCTGGGTCCACATGCCAGTGCAGCCAAAGACGTCCTCAGGATTCCCAGCCAGGACCGAACCACGGAAAGAGAACAGACCCTGAGAGTTTAAACTCAGGATGTTGAATAGAGGGAGGCGTTCCCCGGCACAGGAAGGAGGAGCCTCCCTAGGCATTAGTTAGACAGGATGCTGCCACTGCCTGCCAGCTGGGAGGCCAAGGTGGGACCATGATCCAGCACCTGCCACCCACTAGGGAGCTATAATCCCATATGAAGGAGCTGGGGTCCCAGTTAAGACCAAGTCAATCCAGCAATTTCTCCAGAGGCATGAGGTGGGGGTCACAGATGGGAAATGTTCCCTTTCTTCTCCACCTCCTTCCCAATCTCATGCCAGTCATCACCCACGTTCTAGGAGATATGTGTGAAGGGAGCCAGGGTATGAATCCTCAGAACCACCCAGCCCCTGAAATGCATATTAGGGATGGGATGAAGCTGAGAGCATGGCAAACCTCTCCAGTATTCTCGCCTAGGAGAATCCCATGGACAGTGGAGCCAGGCGGGCTACAGTCAATGGGGTCCCACAGAGTCAGACACAACTGAAGTGATTGAGTATGTATGCATGAAGCTGAGAGCAGATCCAACAACTAAAGGGCTTAGAATAAACACAGAGGAGGCTGGAGGTCTTGAGCAAGGAGAAACAGAAAAGAATGAGCCAGAGCCCGAGAACAAGGCTAAAGAAAATGCAACGGAACAGACAGGAAGGGTAATTGGCTTTGATGGTCCTCTGGGACATTTTTCACACCTTCAGATGTCAAGAAAAGCACCGAGGCAGGGTGACTTACTGAAGCTCACAAGCTCTTTGCTCCTAGGTGTGTTCACAAAACCTGCCATCTCAGCCCACCCAGGCCTCCTCTTCCGGTCAGGAGAGAATGTGACCCTCCACTGTCACTCACTGCTGCTGCTTGACAAATTTATCCTGCACAAAAAAGGCAGCACAGGGCATTTCTAGAGACGTAGAGAGACGTTCCCTGCTGGGCATACTCCAGCTGACTTCTTCATTGGCCCCATGACTGCGGGTAGTGCGGGCACCTACAGATGCTACGGCTCTCTTAGACACTCCCACTATGAGTGGTCAGCCCCAGCGACCCTATGGACATTGTCATCACGGGTGAGTGTGGCCAGACCAGTCCCTTCTGCTCTCTGTGTCACAGAAGGTCTGGTGTCCAGTCCAGCATCAGTACTGGGAGAGAATGACAGGCATGTAGCGACACTCACAAACTCTGGAGAGGGAACAAACCAGAGAGAGGAGGTGTGAACACGGAAGAGAAAAGAGAACAGAGTCCCTGCCATGTGCTAAGGAGAAGCCACAGCTGGTGACAGAGTCAAGGAGCAAGAACGTGTAAGAACGACCAATGGAGAAAAATGTACCAGAGCAGGGACCCGGGCAATTCCTAGGCTCAGGCAGCCAACGATGGTTGGTTAAGGGGTTGGTTTCCTGCTTTCATGTCAGAGCTCCCTTCCTCTGTCAGCAACACATGTGGTACCAGACGCCCTGCAGTCCACCCTTGTGTGATCGAGTAGAATGTCAACACCCTGAAGTTGCTCAGCCTCACGGTTTAACACGTCCTTCTGCACAAAGAAGGGGGAGTAGTGCCTCCAACCCTCCCACTAAGGAGTCCCTTCCAGCTCCTGGGGGTGGGCAGGGCAGCACTGAACACGCCCTCAATAATGAGGTGGTCAAAGATCCTGTGAGATTCTGGCAATTTCCATTCCATAATGTCTGCTTCTGGGTCAATACCATGTTTTCTGATGGTCCCAACAGTAGCTAGTAGGTTCCATTTTTCACGACAACCCCACATCTCGTTGATTTTTAAAGTATATTTTTTTCTTATTTATGTTGTTGAAGTCTAGTTGATTTTTGATGTTGCTAATTCCTGTTGTACATTAGAGAGTTTCAGTTGTTCCTATACATATATTTCTTTTTAAAAAAAAAAAGGATAAGTGACACTCCATTATTAAAGTTATTTCTGAATTTTTCCCTGTGCTGGGTATTGGTTGCTGTGGGGTTTTCTCTCCTGGCAGTGGGTGGGCTTCTCATTGCAGTGCTTCTCTTGTTGCACACTTCAGGCTTTAGTCCTCTATTTAGGACTAGAGTTACTTTGTGCTTTAAGGTCAAGGTCTCCTCCTTCCAGGTGTGTCCAAGAAACCCTGTCTCTCAGCCCAGGGGGGCCCCGTGGTGAGGTCAGGAGAGAACGTGACCTTGGTCTGCAGCTATGAGCATGCCTTTCACCAGTTACATCTGCTCAGGGTGGGGCAGAACCTTGGGCACCCGCTCGCTGGAAGGCGGGGCCCCCACAGAGCACTCCAGGACTGTTGGGGTCCTTTAATGAACTAGAACCCGGTGGTCCGGAGTCGACAATAAGAAAGTGAAAGAGAGAGCCAGAGGGAGGGAGAGAGAGAGAGAGAGAGAAAGAAAGAAAGACACGGGGACCCAAGCTCTGATGGAGCAAAGGTGGTTTAATGATCTTTCTGTGAGTATATATAGGTTGATGTACAAGAAATTTCTTTTGACAATGATAAAGATCAGAAAACCAAATGTGCAGCAACTGTTACTAAGGGAACAAGGGATTAATAATGGTCACAAGGTCAGGACACAATCCATATCTCAAGAAAGAGGATTGAGACTTGGCAGTTTTCTCATAAGGAGAATGTTTACTGAAGGAGACCCAAGCCTGTCTCACACAATGACCTCAGTCCTGAGAGCTGCATGCAGTTCTACTCACCTCTGGCAAAAGCTGATAAG
>NC_059174.1:60240929-60253180 GCF_019923935.1 Bubalus bubalis | reverse complement strand
AGAAACATGTTTAAAAAGAAGTGGATTAAAGAATTATCAGAAGCCTAGGATTTGTGAAAACGTCTGGTGTCTCCACTTAAGATGACTAAAAGCAAGAAGTAATTTTTAGATTGCTTATCTTCTCTTCATTTAGTGGTTCTTGTAGGGTTTGATGTTGCTTTGCTCTCTATATCGTATTTCTTTGCCATCTCATTTTGTCCAGTTTTCTGTCTGTGATCTCTGTTTTGACGGCTACAGGAACCCAGTTAGTCTTCCATTTGGTGTCTGCAACTTGTTGGGTGAGGTTGGTGCAGGGGTTTGTGCCTTTATCCCCTCGACCTGGGCTTTAATTGGATTACTATGGCCAGAGCTTGCCCTGGATATTGAGGGGAACTTCCCCATTGCTCTGTGGTTTTCACTGCCCTCTTTGTGGTGATACCTCTCCCTGGTTGGTGGAATAGAGCCCCAGATCTGTTTCTGAGCTGTGTTTCTGATCTGTGGTGCGAGGCTGGTGGGATTGGGGCACACCCACTGGGAGAGAAGCCACTGAATATTTCTCCTCGCAAAATATTCTCCACGGGGTGTGCTCTGTGTGTCACCTTTCATGCTCTAGCAAGGTCTTGTGTGATCCTATTATTGGCATTGCTCTTGGCCCCACCCTAAGCATGGGTCACCCTGTTTATTTAACTCATATGTAGAGTACATCATGAGAAATGCTGGACTGCATGAAGCACAAGCTGGAATCAAGATTGCTGGTAGAAATACCAATAATCTCAGGAATGCAGATGACACAACCCTTAGGGCAGAGAGCGAAGAAGAGTTAAAGAGCCTTTTGATGAAACTGAAAGAGGAGAGTGAAAAAGTTCGCTTAAAACTCAACATTCAGAAAACTAAGATCATGGCATCTGGTCTCAACACTTCATGGGAAATAGATGGGAAACAATGGAAACAGTGACAGACTTTATTTTCTCGGGTTCCAAAATCACTGCAGCCATATAATTTAAAGACGTTTATTCCTTGGAAGAAAAGTTATGACGAACTTAGATAGCATATTAAAAATCACAGATATTATTTTGCCAACAAATGTCCGTGTAGTCAAGGGTATGGTTTTTCCAGGAGTCATGTACGGATGGCACAGTTGGGCTATAAAGAAAGCTGAGCACTGAAGAATTGATGCTTTGTAACTGTGGTGGTGAAGACTCTGAGTCCCTTGGAGAGCAAGGAGATCCAACCAGTCCATCGTAAAGGAAATCAGTCCTGAATATTCATTGAAAGGACTGTTGCTGAAGGTGAAACTCGAATACTTTGGCCACCTGATGCGAATAAGTGACATTAGAAAAGACCCTGATACTGGGATAGGTTGAAGACAGGAGCAGAAGGGGACAATAGAGGATGAGATGGTTGGGTGGCATCACTGACTCAATGGGGTCCCAAAGAGTCGGACACGACTGAGCGACTGAACTGAATTGAATCACTCAGATGAACCGTTGGGAGGAAACTGTAACCAGAGACCTGCTTACAACAGGGCAGTTGGCTTTTCTCTTAGGAAGTGAGTCCAGAAAGAAAGAGGGAGACCGGAACCCACATTGTTGTTTATAACATAACCACAGAAGTTACTCCTGCCAGAGTCTGTTGATACACAGATTGCTTCTGTTAATTGTTGTTGCGGCTGCTGCTGAAGTGATTACGTTCTACTTTTCGTCACTGAGGAGACACCCATCTTCACACACTCACACAAAGGGCTTTTGAATTTTCCCCGTTTTTCAACTTGCTGAAAACACCTCGGCTTCCCATAGAGACACCTCTCAAAATTTTTCTCTTTTGCCTTAATTGTCTGAAACACTAGTTAGAACAGGCAAGAAGCAGCTCTGCTCCAGAAGGAATCCAAGAGATTTAAAGGCATCAAAAGGCAGAGAAAGGAAGCACAACTGGACAGAAGGACCAACAGACCCAAAATTGACAGGAGTGGGGTTGAGGGGAGGCAAGGCTCCACCCCCACTGGCCCCTCCCCTACGTACCTGCGCTTGTGGCCTCGTCCTACCTTCTACCTTACGACGCCTCTCGTTGGCCGCGGCGTAGCGCACTCACCTGCCTCCGTACCGGATCATCCTCCCGCGCGTGCGCAGTATCCTGCAGACCCGGAATTGCTTTTAAATGAGTGACAGAGTGTCCTGGTGAGTTTTGTTTGTTTAAAACCCGATTCCTAGTCCCACAGCCTTTTGTCTTTCACACGTGGGTTTCCGGGGTCTCTGTGAACGTTCAAACTACCGTCTCCATTTTCCCGTCCCCAGTGTATGTCCTCGTATCGCCGTGAGAAGTTCTGAAGTCCTTCATCTTAGCTGCCGGCTCCCTGGGGTCCACATCCGCTTCCTGTTACTATCGTTCTAGAGTCCACGTCCTTCTCTGGGAGTTCTGCCTTCTAACTTGTGGAGACCGCTGCTTAAAGTCCTGCATTGCCCAACCCCTAAGTCCCTGATCCACGAAGAAGTGAAGGAGGCTGTATCTGTATGGAGTTTGGTCAGAGTCTCGCCTACGGTTTGAAGGGGAGGGTCAGCCTAGAACGTGTGGTTTTCACAGGAAGGGCCGCAAGTTCTGAAGAAAAGAATAAAACTAAAAACACCACGTTTGAGTCTGTGTTCCAGAATCCCTGCTGTGTCAGTGGCCGTAGAGGATTGTATTTTGTACCTCTTGTGATCCTCCCTCTGTGTGGGGCTGTGTTATAGGGAGCTCAGTGTGGTTTTCTAGGTATTGAACAGTCTATTTTCAACATTCAGGGGTCACTTCCCAAGACTGATCTTACGTGAGAAGGAAGCCCAGAGGAAGAGGAAAGCAAGGAGTCAGAAATGACTCATTCCGAGGTAAGAGGCATAGTCCTTTTGTTTGTTTATTCTGTCTCTTTCCTGAAATGCTGTTTCTTTGGACTTGATAAGCTTCTTAACTTCTGAACGGGTTTGTTTACACTTACCCATAATCATGATCCCAAGGAACCCATTGTCCTCCTGACACATCAGAATGACAGAAAACACAGTATTGCCAGCCAAAGAAGCTCAGTTCAGTGCAGTTCAGTCGCTCAGTCGTGTCCGACTCTTTGCAACCCCATGAATCGCAGCACGCCAGGCCTCCCTGTCCATCACCAACTCCCGGAGTTCACTCAGACTCACGTCCATCGAGTCAGTGATGCCATGCAGCCATCTCATCCTCTGTCGTCCCCTTCTTCTCCTGCCCCCAATCCCTCCCAGCATCAGAGAATTTTCCATTGAGTCAACTCTTCGCGTGAGGTGGCCAAAGTACTGCAGTTTCGGCTTTAGCGTCATTCCTTCCAAAGAAATCCCAGGGCTGATCTCCTTCAGAAAAGACTGGTTGGAACTGCTTGCTGTCCAAGGGACTCTCAAGAGTCTTCTCCAATATCACAGTTCAAAAGCATCAATTCTTCGGCGCTCAGCCTTCTTCACAGTCCAACTTTCACATCCATACATGACCACAGGAAAAACAATAGGCTTGACTAGAGGGACCTTTGTTGGCAAAGTAATGTCTCTGCTTTTCAATATGCTATCTAAGTTGGTCATAACTTTCCTTCCAAGGAGTAAGCGTCTTTTAATTTCATGGCTGCAGTCACCATCTGCAGTAATTTTGGAGCCCAAAAAATAAAGTCTGACACTGTTTCCACTGTTAACCCATCTATTTCCTATGAAGTGATGGGACCAGATGCCATGATCTTCGTTTTCTGAATGTTGAGCTTTAAGCCAACTTTTTCACTCTCCACTTTCACGTTCATCAAGAGGCTTTTGAGTTCCTCTTCACTTTCTGCCATAAGGGTGGTGTCATCTGCATATCTGAGGTTATTGATATTTCTCCCGGCAATCTTGATTCCAGCTTGTGCTTATTCCAGTCCAGTGTTTCTCATGATGTACTCTGCATATAAGTTAAATAACCAGGGTGACAATATACAGCCTTGACATACTCCTTTTCCTATTTGGAACCACTCTGTTGTTCCATATCCAGTTCCAAGTGTTGCTTCCTGACCTACATACAGATTTCTCAAGAGGCAGGTCAGGTGGTTTGGTAGTCCCATCTCTTTCAGAATTTTCCAGTCTATTGTGATCCACACAGTCAAAGGCTTTGGCATAGTCAATAAGCAGAAATAGATGTTTTTCTGGAACTCTCTTGCTTTTTCCATGATCCAGCGGATGTTGGCAATTTGGTCTCTGGTTCCTCTGCCTTTTCTAAAACCATCTTAAACATCAGGAAGTTGACAGTTCACGTATTGCTGAAGCCTGGCTTGGAGAATTTTGAGCATTACTTTACTAGAATGTGAGTTGAGTACAATTGTGCAGTACTTTGAGCATTCTTTGGCATTGCCTGGGATTGGAATGAAAACTGAGCTTTTCCAGTCCTGTGGCCACTGCTAAGTTTTCCAAATGTGCTGGCATATTGAGTACAGCACTTTCACAGCATCATCTTTCAGGATTTGAAAGAACTCATCTGTAATTCCATCACCTCCACTAGATTTGTTCGTAGTGATGCTTTCTTTTTTTTTTTTATTTCCTTAATGATGCTTTCTAAGGCCCACTTGACTTCACATTCCAGGATGTCTGGCTCCAGGTCAGTGATCGCACCATCGTGATTATCTGGGTCGTGAAGATCTTTTTTGTACAGTTCTTCTGTGTATTCTTGCCACCTCTTCTTAATATCTTCCGCTTCTGTTAGGTCCATACCATTTCCGTCCTTTATCGAGCCCATCTTTGCATGAAATGTTCCCTTGGTATCGCTAATTTTCTTGAAGAGATCTCTAGTCTTTGCCATTCTGTTGTTTTCCTCTATTTCTTTGCATTGATCGCTGAGGAAGGCTTTCTTATCTCTTCTTGCTATTCTTTGGAACTCTGCATTCAGATGCTTATATCTTTCCTTTTCTCCTTTGCTTTTCGCTTCTCTTTTTTTCACAGCTATTTGTAAGGCCTCCCCAGATAGCCGTTTTGCTTTTTTGTATTTCTTTTCCATGGGGATGGTCTTGATCCCTGTCTCCTGTACAATGTCCCGAACTTCATTCCATAGTTCATCAGGCACTCTATCAGATCTAGGCCCTTAAATCTATTTCTCACTTCCACTGTATAATTATAAAGGATTTGATTTGGGTCATACCTGAATGGTGTAATGGTTTCCCCTACTTTGTTCAAGTTAAGTCTGAATTTGGTAATAAGGAGTTCATGATCTGAGGCATAATCAGCTCCTGGTCTTGTTTTTGTTGACTGTATAGAGCTTCTCCATCTTTGGCTGCAAAGAATATAATCAATCTGATTTCGGTGTTGCCCATCTGGTGATGTCCATGTGTAAAGTCTTCTCTTGTGTTGTTGGAAGATGGTGTTTGTTATGACCAGTGCATTTTCTTGGCAAAACTCTATTAGTCTTCGCCGTGCTTCATTCCGTATTCCAAGGCCAAATTTGCCTGTTACTCAGATCTTATCTGACAGATTGTTATAATAACCCCTTTTGATATTTGTCCACAAAGCTTCCTAAATGATTTGACTTCTAGCTGACTTTCAAATGCTTCAGAGGGCCCCTGAGACATCCCAGGGAGCTATTAAACTACCTGGGTTCATTGGACATGTAAAGTTATATGGGAAGTCCTGTTGAGCGGGTGATAAATATTCTCAGATTATAGTGTATGGTGGATTTTACCAATATAGATATCCTAAAATTATGTGGAGTTCATATAGATCTGATATGCCCTAATAAAATCAGGTCAACTATAATTCTACTTATCCTGTTAAAGTGTTACAAGTCACAGCAGTGACCAGGCTACACGGTCAATTGCAGTTTAATCAGATTTAAACATGCCTTCTATGGTTTCACTCTGATGCCTTTGGAAAAATACTGCTACTTCATGATTTATGGAAAAGATTTTTCTAAGGTTAACCGATAAACAGCTTTTGTTTGCTATCTGGTAAGCTGGTAGCAGACTGGAATTTAGTCTAATCTCTATGTTAATACAACAAAGTTTTCTTAGAATGCAGCTTTCAAGAAGAGATTATGAATTTCTTTGCCTTTAAGTGATTTACTTTCATTTTTAAAATCTTTTGTTACTTTGGTAAAGTAAATAAGCGTTACTTAAGGTTATGGTACATGTAGACAAAGCTTATTCATCTTCTCCAAAAGTAACCCCTCATGGTTAGACTTTTGCCATCCTGATGCCTTAAAACATGGCCGTGGTCTGCTCCTGAATCACGGAATAAATATGCTACTGTGGCCCTGATTATTTTATAATTGCTCTTTCAGATGAGAATAGTTTCTCTAATGGCTTGTGGATCATAACTCATCCTCCTTTCTTCACATTAGAAATTGGGTAAATAGGAAAACTGTGTAAAAAAATATATTTTATAATACCAGCCAAGCCACCAAATCACGACCAGGTCTCTGAACTTGCCGTTTTCATCTTGGATCACATTAGGAAGACTTCCCACGGCCTATTGGCATCTGTACTTTGTATTTCAGGGACGGCTAATGTTTCAGGATGTGGCCATAGACTTCACTCAAGAGGAGTGGGAATGCCTGGACCCCAGTCAGCGGAAATTGTACAGGGACGTGATGGTAGAGAACTACAGGAACCTGGCCTCCTTGGGTGAGGATAACTGCCTTCCAGAATCCCTTATCTACCCACTTTGTTTTTGTTCTGTCATTTCTAGAATGTCTTCTGAAATTTTCTGCTTCCCACAGTATTTTCAGATCTGTGCTGTCTAGGGGATAATAGGTTATTTCTGAGTTTAGAAAGAAAGGCTTCATGATGAATCGTTGTGCTGGTGATGTTTTTCTTCCTTGATGTACTCTGCATCCTTCATTCTAGCTTAGTGGTAATTGTGTAAGTTCTGTGGTATTAAATAGTTGCACCCTCTCTTAATCTCACATTGACACTACTTACTTTTGCCTTAGTACTACTTGACCAGAATCTCAGGACCTGATTGTTAGGTGTGTGTTAGTATTGTATAGCAGCTTTGAATAAAGTATTTCAGGAAATCGTTTTCTAGAAGAAAATGCATTTTCGTCTCACCTGAATACATATTGGATTCGATACTGATGAATCTAACAACACAAATATTCCTTTCTCTGATCACCAGGGCTTCTCTCTAAGGTGGACCTGGTCACCTTTCTGGAGCTATTGAAGGATCCCAGGAATATGAGGAGAATGGAGGCAACAGCCATTTACCCAGGTAGGTATGAATGGCTGGAGATGATGACTCAGATGAGAGGTCCAAGGAGCAGCAAGGAACTCATCCTTCATCACGTGATGTTGGGAGATTTGCTTCAATGGAAATGGTTTTTGAAAACCTGGGTTTGTTCTGCTACTGTGATAGAAATGTATCACCTGCCCCATTCTCTCTTTCTGAAATCTTCATGAATTTATCTCCAGTGATTACTTTTCTCCATCACAGTGTGACCTAAAAGTCTCCTCTTGGCTTCTGACAAACTGCATTCATTCATTGCTCTTCGATTTCTTGGGGGCCCTAGGAAAACTCTGCCCATTTCTGAGTAACTGTATGACAGTCCTTTTAAAGTTTCCTTCTATCTCTAGACAGAAATGTGTGAGTGGAGTGGTAGACAAACTACCAAATTTCCAGGAATACTAGGGACGGGTTTTTGTTCTCTGATTTATAACTTCCTATCTACTGGGAGCGACCCAGAGGACCTTCTAAGTAAATTTCAAATTCAAGTAATTTTTCACTGCAGAAAGCAAAACCTGGTGAAAATGAAACAATGCACATCTCAGGTTGACTTGAAAGTTTCTCTTTACCTTATATGATCTCATACTAAATATCTTTAGTGTATTTGCCCCAATTCTAATGTGCTAAAATACTTTATTGTGTTTTATTACCTCATAGAATTTTAAAATAAATGGACATAAAATCTTAGCACATTTTCCACTACATTATTAATGGTTGATTCAAACTATGACAATTTTTAGATTATATAAAGAAATCTTTATTAAAAGTTCTAATTGGAATATAGCTGTTTTCCAATTTTGTACTCCTATACAGCAAAGAGCATCAATTATACATATCAGTCAGTTCAGTTCTGAGTCTGCGATCCATGGTCTGCAGCAGGCCAGGCTTCCCTGCCCATCACTAACTCCCAGAGCCTTCTCAAACTCATGTCCATCGAGTCAGTGATGCGATGCAACCATCTCACCCTCTGTCGTCCACTTCTCCTCTCATCTTCAATCTTTCCCAGCATCAGGGTCTTTCTCAGTGGGTCAGTTCTTCATATCAGGTGGCCAGAGTATCAGAACTTCGGCTTCACTATGTCCTTCCAATGAATATTGAGGACTGATTTCCTTTAGAATGGAGTGGTGTGATCTTCTTGCAGTCCAAGGGACTCTCAAGAGTCTTCTCCAATAGCAGAGTTCAAAGGCATCAATTCTTCAGCAGTCAGCTTTCTTCATGGTCCAACTCTCACATCCGTAAATGACTACTGGAAAAACCATAGCTTTGACTGGATGGACCTTTGTCAGCAAAGTAGTGTTTCTGGTTTTTAATTTGCTGCCTAGGTTGGTCATAGCTTTTCTTCCAAGGAGCGAGCATCTTTTACTTTCATGGCGGTAGTCACCATCTGCAGTGATGTTGGAACCCCCCAAAAATAAAGTTTCTCACTGTTTCCACTGTTTCTCCCACTATTTGCCATGAAACGATCTGACCGGTGCCATGATCTTTGTTTTTTGAAGATTGAGTTTGAAGCCAGCTTTTTCAGGCTCTTCTTTCAGTTTCATTAAGAGACTCCTCAGTTCCTTTTGGCTTTCTGCTCTAAGGGTGGTGTCATCTGTATATCTGAGATTATGGATATTTCTCCCTGAAATCATGATTCCAATTTGTGCTTCATCCATCCCAGTATGTCCCAATATGTACCGTGCATATACATTAAATGAGCAGGCTGACAATGTACAGCCTTGACGTACTCCTTTCCCAATTTGGAATCAGTCCGTTGTCACATGTCCAGTTCTCACTGTTGCTTGTTGACATGCATAGAGATTTCTCAGGAGGCAGGTAAGGTAGTCTGGTGTTCCCATCTCTTTAAGAATTTTTCACAGTTTCTTGTCCACACAATCAAAGGCTGTGATATAGTCAATAAAGCAGATGTCGTCGTTTCTCCAGAAATCTCTCGCTTTTTATATGATCCCAGGCATGTTGGCAATTTGATCTCTGGTTCCTCTGCCGTTTCTAAGTCCAGCTTGAACATCTGGAAGCTGTCGGTTTACGTACTGTTAAAGCCTGGCTTGGAGAATTTGGAGCCTTTGCTATTGTTGGAAATGAGGGAAATTGTGTAGTAGTTTGAGCGTTCTTTGGCATTGCTTTTCTTTGTGATTGGAATGAAAACTGACCTTTTTCCGTCCTGAGGCCACTGCTGAGTTTTCCAAATTTGCTGGCTTATCGAGTGCAGAACTTTAGCATTATCATCTTTTAGGACTTGAAATAGGTCAGCTGGAGTTCCATCACCTGCACTAGGTTTGTTGGTCCTCATGCCTTCTAAGGCCGACTTTACTTTGGATGCCAGGATGTCTGTTACTAGGTGAGGGACCACACCATCGTGGTTATCTCGGTCATTAAGATCTTTTTTGTATAGTTCTTCCATATATTCTTGCCAACTTCTCTTAATATCTTCTTCTTTTAGGTCCATCCTGTTTCTGTCCTTTATCGAGCCCATGTTTGCATGAAATATTCTTAAAAGAGATCTCTAGTCTTTACCTTCCTATTGATTCCTTCCCATTTAGGTCTCCACAGAGCAATGAGTAGAGTTCCCTCTTTCAATCATAGTTTTAAAGTCTCTCTTATTTAATTTCTTAAAACTAGTACTTTATTAAGTTTATCTTATTTGTATTCAGCTTCCTTGGACACTGTCTTATGTGTCCTCAGTTTCTGACTAGTTCTCTGTCACTATCATTTATGCTTCTTAGATTGAAACAGCTAATAGAACATTCTCAGAAACATGTGTGGCAAGAAGTGGATTTAAGAATTACTAGGCACCTAGGATTTGTGAAAGTGTTTAGTGTCTCCACTTAAGATGACTAAAAGCAAGAAGTAATCATTAGATTGCCTATCACCTCTTAATTCAGTGGTCTTTGGAGGGTTTTATCTTGTTTCTTCCCCTATATCGTATGTCTTTGCCATCTCATGTTGTCCTGCGTTCTGTATGTGGTCTTTGTTTTGAAGCATGCAGCCACCTAGTTAATCTTCCTTCTGATAGCTGCACCTTGGTGGGTGAGGTTGGTCCAGAGGTTTGTGCCCTTGTCCTCTCTTGATCTGTGCTCTGATTGCTGTTAACTGTGACCAGAGCCTGCCCTGGATATTCAGGGCTGTTTCCCCCTTGTTCTGTGGTTGTTAGTGCCCTCTGGTGGTGTCTGCTCCCTGCATGGTGGAATAGAGCTCCCAGATCTGAGTCTTTGCTGTGATTCTGATCTGTGGTGCCAGGCAGGTGGGATTGGGGCACACCCACTGGGAGAGAAGTCACTGAATATTACTCCTCTAGGAATGTTCCCCTCAGGGTGTGCTCTGGTGTCCTCTCTCATGCGTTCTGCAAGCTCTCATGTTATGAGGTGCTAGCACTGCTCTTGGCCCCACCTTAACCATGGGCATGATGGCACACGGCCCTGGTGTCTCTCAGCTGTTGTTTTCACAAGGTCACCAGCATAGATTCAGTGAAGTCAGGTTCTGGGATTGCATTCAGCATGGAGCTGGACCCGCTGTAGTGCTATGGAGAAGCTCAGGCTCTGTCCTGGCCCAGCCCCCTTGGATAGGAGCCCACAAAGTCTACAGCTACTAAAGCTATACCTGCCGTGAATGAGAGAGCCCTTGGTTGTTGGTTCAGATGCTCTGTAGGGGCTGAGGTTACAAAGCTGGTCATGGGTATAATACCGTGGCTTGTGTTGCTGCAAGGAGAGTTTTCAGCTTTTCTTCTTTATTGCTGGCATTCACCTGTGCTTTCTGCTCCATCTGTGCATGTGGCCAACTCACAGGTGTCTTCTCCTGAGGCTGCCCCAGAGCTCAGGATTCTGCTGATTGGGGAGGAGGTCGATGGGGGAGGCCATGGCTGGGGGCTCAAATGATCCCAGGCTGTGTAGAGTTCTTCATAGTCCTTGGATAGCAGGGGCAGGCATAAGGGACAAAGGATGCAGCTGGCTCATTCTCTGGGCATCACTCAACAATGACACTTTCTCTGTAGTGGTTCACGCTTCCTCCACAAGCATCCTGTTTATAGACCTCCTCCCTCACTCCCATCCCCTCAGTATGTCTCCTCACAGCACACCGCAGTCCTCTGCCTGGGTCTGCTCTCCAAACCCCACATTTCAGCACCCAGCCCTTGTCTGCATTGCTGGACATGCCGCTAAGGCTGGGTGGGCAGGGCTGGGGTCAGAACCCTGTGTGCAGGTCTCACTCTGTCCTGCTGCCACACACTGTTTGCCATGTTCTCTTCCCACAGAGAATGAGGCTCTTCTGTCCAAATTGAGCTCCCCCAGTGAGGGGATTCCTTGAATATGGAGACATCTCCTCACTTTCATCTCCCTGCAGGGTTGCAGGCCCCAACCCACTTCCTCTCCTCTTCTTTTTCCTTCTTCTTTCTTTTGTCCTACCCTACAGAGCAGGAATCTTTCTTTTCCTTTCAGATTTCCAAGGGCCTCCGCTAGTGTTCAGCTGGGCTCTGTGAGAATTGTTCCCATTTCTCATTCATTTGTGGAGAGAGAGATGAGCTCCACATCTGCCTAAGCCTCTGGCATCTTGATCCTTCCATCTCCATTGTATTTTTAAACTAGCTATGGTCATCAATTTTCTGTAAATCTTTAAAGATATTCACTAGGAATAGCAGGTAAAATTACTTGTTATTTGGTATCTTTCAGCTATGTCTCCACAGGACACCCAGGATTTGATGCCAAAGAATCCAGCATTAGAAGATGTATTCCGAAAAGTAAACCTAGGAATGTATCAAATATTTCACCTCAAAAACTTAAATTTAATGACGGATTGGGAATATACCAGGGTAAATGAAAGACAGTTCTTCCCCCAACAGATATCTTCTATCCATTCCAAGATGTATAATGTTGATGATAATGGAAGAGATGCAATCCAACCATCATTGTTCAATACATATTGTGGTATGGTTAATACACAACAGCTTTCCATGTATAATAAAATGAGTCAGACCTTAAGTAAGAGCCCCAGCTCCAATAATTACAAGAGTATTTATGGCGGACTGAGAAGATATTCCGGCAATGAAACTAGGTATACAGTTGAAGG